>NW_026527266.1:0-107254 GCF_022682495.2 Desmodus rotundus | reverse complement strand
TGCCTCTGCGGGGGTGGGAGAGCTGCTGGGAAGTGTGGTCCACGGGAAAACGCGCGGTCCTCTGGGTGGCAGGGAGGGCTTCCCTTAACTCTGACACCAGCCCAGGAACCCGGTGAACCTGGCCTGATATCTCAAGGGGGGGGTGGCTCGTAGCCCAGAGTGATGGGCTTGGGGTGGGGCCTGCTTGCGCCTGCGCGGCCCCGCCTCTGGGCCCGAAACCACCCATCCGCGGCTCGGACAAAAGCCATCTCCTGGGGGCCTCCCCCCTGTTCTTCCATCCGTAAAGGGGGACCCCTTTACGGATGGAAGAACAGGGGGATCTTCGCTGTGGTGAGGACGGGACGGAGGGGTCTGCGGTTTTGCCGCCACGTAGGCCCGTTGCTCGCACCCAGGCCCCATGTGTCCCAGCTCCATGGAGGAGGTGGGCTGCTTATGGCGGGATGCAGGCGTCCTGCGGGAGTCAGGGGATGGCGTGGGCCCTCCCCGGGCAAGAGAGGGCGCCTGGGACCAGAGAGAGCACCCGGGAAAATGCCCAGCCCTGGCCCCCGTGGCTCCAGTGGCCTCCCCAGGCTCCTGCCGTGGGGCCTGGTCACGCTCACCTGGGCCCAGGTTCTCCGCAGGTGAATGCCTTTTGCGCACACCAAGGACCACAGGCCGCGGATCCCTTCACGAGGAGGGGGGGTTCGAGCTCTGTGGGACCCAGGTCGCATCCCACACAGTCCCTTCTCTCAAAGTTCAGCCCAGACTTTAGAGAGTATAAGCGTCTCGGTGCAGATTTGCCGCCTCGGGGCAGGGTGGGGCCGTTTGAGCCAAGAAAGACTCTCAGCCGCCCGGGCAGGTCACAGGCCCGAGACCCCCCGGGAGACCGGGTCCCAGGGCGTGGGTCCCGCCTCCCCGGGCCCGCCCCACCTGGCCCGGAACCGTGGCCGGCCCCTGTTCCCGGCCCCAGGTCCCTGGTTCTTCCCTGACACTCTGCCTCTGGCGGGGTGGGAGACGGGCTGGCAAGTGGGGTCCACGGGAAAAGGATCGGACCTCTGGGTGGCGGGGAGAGCTCCCAGTTCCACGGACACGACCCCAGGGACCCTGTGAAGCAGGCCTGATATGTCCAGGGTGGGCCGCATTTCCCCTAGAGAGGCTTCTGGTGGGGCTGCCTGCCCTGATCCTGCCGGGGTACCGCGTCTTGGCCCGAAACTGGCCAGTCGCGGCTCTAAGAAAAGCCATCTCCTGGGGGCCTCCCCCCTGTCCTTCGCAGTTGGGCGGTCGGGACGGAGGGGTCTGCGCGTTTCCAGCCACTTAGCCCAGTGACCCGCAGCCCGGCCCCAGAGTTCCAAGCTCCACGGAGGCAGGGGGCCTCTTATCACGGGAAGCAGGTGTCTCGCGGGGCTCAAGGGATGGCGTGGGCACGCTCTAGGCGAGAGATGTTGCCCGTGCCCCGAGAGAGCCCCGGGGAGAGCCCGAGGCCTGGCCGCAGAGGCTGCCATTGCCTCCCCGGGCTCCTACCATGGGGCCTGGCCCTGCTCGCCCGAGGCCCAGGTTCACCGCAGGTGAATGCCTTTTGCGGACGCCAAGGACAGGAGGCCGCCGATTCCCTCACAGAGGTGGGTTTCCGAGCTCTGGGGGACTGAGGTCGCAGCGGTCACACTCCATTTTTGGGTGGTTCAGCAGAGACTGGAAGGTTGAAGCGGCTGGGTCCAAGTCTGCCGCCTTGTGGCAGGGTGGGGGCGTTGCAGGCGAAGCAAGGCTCTTAGCCTCCCAGTCGCGGCACAGGCCAGACTCCCCACGGGAGAACCGGTCCGTGGACAAGGGTCCCGCCCGCCCGCCCGGACCCGCTCCACCTGGCGCGGAACCGTGGCCGGCCCCTCTTCCCGGCCCCAGGTCCCTAGTTCTTCCCTGGCACTCTGCCTCTGCGGGGGTGGGAGAGCTGCTGGGAAGTGTGGTCCACGGGAAAACGCGCGGTCCTCTGGGTGGCAGGGAGGGCTTCCCTTAACTCTGACACCAGCCCAGGAACCCTGTGAACCTGGCCTGATATCTCAAGGGGGGGTGGCTCGTAGCCCGGAGGGATGGGCTTGGGGTGGGGCCTGCTTGCGCCTGCGCGGCCCCGCCTCTGGGCCCGAAACCAACCAGCCGCGGCTCGGACAAAAGCCATCTCCTGGGGGCCTCCCCCCTGTTCTTCCATCCGTAAAGGGGGACCCCTTTACGGATGGAAGAACAGGGGGATCTTCGCTGTGGTGAGGACCGGACGGAGGGGTCTGCGGTTTTGCCGCCACGTAGGCCCGTTGCTCGCACCCAGGCCCCATGTGTCCCAGCTCCGTGGAGGATGTGGGCCGCTTATGGCAGAATGCAGGCGTCCTGGGGGAGTGAAGGGACGCCGTGGGCACTCCCCGGGCGAGAGAGGGTGCCTGGGACCCGAGAGAGCACCCGGGAAAATGCCCAGCCCTGGCCCGCGTGGCTCCAGTGGCCTCCCCAGGCTCCTGCCGTGGGGCCTGGTCCCGCTCACCTGGGCCCAGGTTCTCCGCAGGTGAATGCCTTCTGCGGATATCAAGGACCACAGGCGGCGGATCCCTTCACTGGGAGGGGGGGTTCGAGCTCTGTGGAACCCA
Source organism: Desmodus rotundus (assembly GCF_022682495.2). NCBI lineage: Eukaryota > Metazoa > Chordata > Mammalia > Chiroptera > Phyllostomidae > Desmodus > Desmodus rotundus. The sequence continues at coordinate 104,654 of NW_026527266.1, read as the reverse complement.
GGTCGCATCCCACACAGTCCCTTCTCTCAAAGTTCAGCCCAGACTTCAGAGAGTATAAGCGTCTCGGTGCAGATTTGCCGCCTCGGGGCAGGGTGGGGTCTTTTGAGCCAAGAAAGACTCTCAGCCCCCCGGCAGGTCACAGGCCCGAGACCCCCCGGGAGACCAGGTCCCTGGGCGTGGGTCCCGCCTCCCCGGGCCCGCCCCACCTGGCCCGGAACCGTGGCCGGCCCCTGTTCCAGGCCTCAGGTCCCTGGTTCTTCCCTGGCACTCTGCCTCTGGCGGGGTGGGAGACGGGCTGGCAAGTGGGGTCCACGGGAAAAGGATCGGACCTCTGGGTGGCGGGGAGAGCTTCCAGGTCCACGGACACGACCCCAGGGACCCTGTGAAGCAGGCCTGATATGTCCAGGGTGGGGCCCGTTGCCCCGAGGGAGGCTTCTGGTGGGGCTGCCTGCCCTGAGCCTGCAGGGTCCGGCGTCTTGGCCCGAAACGGCCAGCCGCGGCTCTGAGAAAAGCCATCTCCTGGGGGCCTCCCCCCTGTCCTTCGCAGTTGGGCGGTCGGGACGGAGGGGTCTGCGCGTTTCCAGCCACTTAGCCCAGTGACCCGCAGCCCGGCCCCAGAGTTCCAAGCTCCACGGAGGCAGGGGGCCTCTTATCACGGGAAGCAGGTGTCTCGCGGGGCTCAGGGGATGGCGTGGGCACGCTCTAGGCGAGAGATGTTGCCTGTGCCCCGAGAGAGCCCCGGGGAGAGCCCGAGGCCTGGCCGCAGAGGCTGCCATTGCCTCCCCGGGCTCCTACCATGGGGCCTGGCCCTGCTCGCCCGAGGCCCAGGTTCACCGCAGGTGAATGCCTTTTGCGGACGCCAAGGACAGGAGGCCGCCGATTCCCTCACAGAGATGGGTTTCCGAGCTCTGGGGGACTGAGGTCGCAGCGGTCACACTCCATTTTTGGGTGGTTCAGCAGAGACTGGAGGGTTGAAGCGGCTGGGTCCAAGTCTGCCGCCTTGTGGCAGGGTGGGGGCGTTGCAGTCGAAGCAAGGGTCTTAACCTCGCAGGCTGAGCACAGGCCAGACTCCCCACGGGAGAACCGGTCCGTGGACGAGGGTCCCGCCCACCCGCCCGGACCCGCTCCACCTGGCGCGGAACCGTGGCCGTCCCCTCTTCCCGGCCCCAGGTCCCTAGTTCTTCCCTGGCACTCTGCCTCTGCGGGGGTGGGAGAGCTGCTGGGAAGTGTGGTCCACGGGAAAACGCGCGGTCCTCTGGGTGGCAGGGAGGGCTTCCCTTAACTCTGACACCAGCCCAGGAACCCGGTGAACCTGGCCTGATATCTCAAGGGGGGGGTGGCTCGTAGCCCAGAGTGATGGGCTTGGGGTGGGGCCTGCTTGCGCCTGCGCGGCCCCGCCTCTGGGCCCAAAACCACCCAGCCGCGGCTCGGACAAAAGCCATCTCCTGGGGGCCTACCCCCTGTTCTTCCATCCGTAAAGGGGGACCCCTTTACGGATGGAAGAACAGGGGGATCTTCGCAGTGATGGGGACGGGACGGAGGGGTCTGCGGGTTTGCCGCCTCGTAGGCCCGTTGCTCGCACCCCGGCCCCATGTGTCCCAGCTCCATGGAGGAGGTGGGCTGCTTATGGCGGGATGCAGGCGTCCTGCGGGAGTCAGGGGATGGCGTGGGCCCTCCCCGGGCAAGAGAGGGCGCCTGGGACCAGAGAGAGCACCCGGGAAAATGCCCAGCCCTGGCCCCCGTGGCTCCAGTGGCCTCCCCAGGCTCCTGCCGCGGGGCCTGGTCACGCTCACCTGGGCCCAGGTTCTCCGCAGGTGAATGCCTTTTGCGCACACCAAGGACCACAGGCCGCGGATCCCTTCACGAGGAGGGCGGGTTCGAGCTCTGTGGGACCCAGGTCGCATCCCACACAGTCCCTTCTCTCAAAGTTCAGCCCAGACTTTAGAGAGTATAAGCGTCTCGGTGCAGATTTGCCGCCTCGGGGCAGGGTGGGGCCGTTTGAGCCAAGAAAGACTCTCAGCCGCCCGGGCAGGTCACAGGCCCGAGACCCCCCGGGAGACCGGGTCCCAGGGCGTGGGTCCCGCCTCCCCGGGCCCGCCCCACCTGGCCCGGAACCTTGGCCGGCCCCTGTTCCCGGCCCCAGGTCCCTGGTTCTTCCCTGACACTCTGCCTCTGGCGGGGTGGGAGACGGGCTGGCAAGTGGGGTCCACGGGAAAAGGATCGGACCTCTGGGTGGCGGGGAGAGCTCCCAGTTCCACGGACACGACCCCAGGGACCCTGTGAAGCAGGCCTGATATGTCCAGGGTGGGCCGCATTTCCCCTAGAGAGGCTTCTGGTGGGGCTGCCTGCCCTGATCCTGCCGGGTACCGCGTCTTGGCCCGAAACTGGCCAGTCGCGGCTCTAAGAAAAGCCATCTCCTGGGGGCCTCCCCCCTGTCCTTCGCAGTTGGGCGGTCGGGACGGAGGGGTCTGCGCGTTTCCAGCCACTTAGCCCAGTGACCCGCAGCCCGGCCCCAGAGTTCCAAGCTCCACGGAGGCAGGGGGCCTCTTATCACGGGAAGCAGGTGTCTCGCGGGGCTCAAGGGATGGCGTGGGCACGCTCTAGGCGAGAGATGTTGCCCGTGCCCCGAGAGAGCCCCGGGGAGAGCCCGAGGCCTGGCCGCAGAGGCTGCCATTGCCTCCCCGGGCTCCTACCATGGGGCCTGGCCCTGCTCGCCCGAGGCCCAGGTTCACCGCAGGTGAATGCCTTTTGCGGACGCCAAGGACAGGAGGCCGCCGATTCCCTCACAGAGGTGGGTTTCCGAGCTCTGGGGGACTGAGGTCGCAGCGGTCACACTCCATTTTTGGGTGGTTCAGCAGAGACTGGAAGGTTGAAGCGGCTGGGTCCAAGTCTGCCGCCTTGTGGCAGGGTGGGGGCGTTGCAGGCGAAGCAAGGCTCTTAGCCTCCCAGTCGCGGCACAGGCCAGACTCCCCACGGGAGAACCGGTCCGTGGACAAGGGTCCCGCCCGCCCGCCCGGACCCGCTCCACCTGGCGCGGAACCGTGGCCGGCCCCTCTTCCCGGCCCCAGGTCCCTAGTTCTTCCCTGGCACTCTGCCTCTGCGGGGGTGGGAGAGCTGCTGGGAAATGTGGTCCACGGGAAAACGCGCGGTCCTCTGGGTGGCAGGGAGGGCTTCCCTTAACTCTGACACCAGCCCAGGAACCCTGTGAACCTGGCCTGATATCTCAAGGGGGGGTGGCTCGTAGCCCGGAGGGATGGGCTTGGGGTGGGGCCTGCTTGCGCCTGCGCGGCCCCGCCTCTGGGCCCGAAACCAACCAGCCGCGGCTCGGACAAAAGCCATCTCCTGGGGGCCTCCCCCCTGTTCTTCCATCCGTAAAGGGGGACCCCTTTACGGATGGAAGAACAGGGGGATCTTCGCTGTGGTGAGGACGGGACGGAGGGGTCTGCGGTTTTGCCGCCACGTAGGCCCGTTGCTCGCACCCAGGCCCCATGTGTCCCAGCTCCATGGAGGATGTGGGCCGCTTATGGCAGAATGCAGGGGTCCTGGGGGAGTGAAGGGACGCCGTGGGCACTCCCCGGGCGAGAGAGGGTGCCTGGGACCCGAGAGAGCACCCGGGAAAATGCCCAGCCCTGGCCCGCGTGGCTCCAGTGGCCTCCCCAGGCTCCTGCCGTGGGGCCTGGTCCCGCTCACCTGGGCCCAGGTTCTCCGCAGGTGAATGCCTTCTGCGGATATCAAGGACCACAGGCGGCGGATCCCTTCACGGGGAGGGGGGGTTCGAGCTCTGTGGAACCCAGGTCGCATCCCACACAGTCCCTTCTCGCAAAGTTCAGCCCAGACTTCAGAGAGTATAAGCGTCTCGGTGCAGATTTGCCGCCTCGGGGCAGGGTGGGGTCTTTTGAGCCAAGAAAGACTCTCAGCCCCCCGGCAGGTCACAGGCCCGAGACCCCCCGGGAGACCAGGTCCCTGGGCGTGGGTCCCGCCTCCCCGGGCCCGCCCCACCTGGCCCGGAACCGTGGCCGGCCCCTGTTCCAGGCCTCAGGTCCCTGGTTCTTCCCTGGCACTCTGCCTCTGGCGGGGTGTGAGACGGGCTGGCAAGTGGGGTCCACGGGAAAAGGATCGGACCTCTGGGTGGCGGGGAGAGCTTCCAGGTCCACGGACACGACCCCAGGGACCCTGTGAAGCAGGCCTGATATGTCCAGGGTGGGGCCCGTTGCCCCGAGGGAGGCTTCTGGTGGGGCTGCCTGCCCTGAGCCTGCAGGGTCCGGCGTCTTGGCCCGAAACGGCCAGCCGCGGCTCTGAGAAAAGCCATCTCCTGGGGGCCTCCCCCCTGTCCTTCGCAGTTGGGCGGTCGGGACGGAGGGGTCTGCGCGTTTCCAGCCACTTAGTCCAGTGACCCGCAGCCCGGCCCCAGAGTTCCAAGCTCCACGGAGGCAGGGGGCCTCTTATCACGGGAAGCAGGTGTCTCGCGGGGCTCAGGGGATGGCGTGGGCACGCTCTAGGCGAGAGATGTTGCCCGTGCCCCGAGAGAGCCCCGGGGAGAGCCCGAGGCCTGGCCGCAGAGGCTGCCATTGCCTCCCCGGGCTCCTACCATGGGGCCTGGCCCTGCTCGCCCGAGGCCCAGGTTCACCGCAGGTGAATGCCTTTTGCGGACGCCAAGGACAGGAGGCCGCCGATTCCCTCACAGAGATGGGTTTCCGAGCTCTGGGGGACTGAGGTCGCAGCGGTCAAACTCCATTTTTGGGTGGTTCAGCAGAGACTGGAGGGTTGAAGCGGCTGGGTCCAAGTCTGCCGCCTTGTGGCAGGGTGGGGGCGTTGCAGTCGAAGCAAGGGTCTTAACCTCGCAGGCTGAGCACAGGCCAGACTCCCCACGGGAGAACCGGTCCGTGGACGAGGGTCCCGCCCGCCCGCCCGGACCCGCTCCACCTGGCGCGGAACCGTGGCCGGCCCCTCTTCCCGGCCCCAGGTCCCTAGTTCTTCCCTGGCACTCTGCCTCTGCGGGGGTGGGAGAGCTGCTGGGAAGTGTGGTCCACGGGAAAACGCGCGGTCCTCTGGGTGGCAGGGAGGGCTTCCCTTAACTCTGACACCAGCCCAGGAACCCGGTGAACCTGGCCTGATATCTCAAGGGGGGCGTGGCTCGTAGCCCAGAGTGATGGGCTTGGGGTGGGGCCTGCTTGCGCCTGCGCGGCCCCGCCTCTGGGCCCGAAACCACCCATCCGCGGCTCGGACAAAAGCCATCTCCTGGGGGCCTCCCCCCTGTTCTTCCATCCGTAAAGGGGGACCCCTTTACGGATGGAAGAACAGGGGGATCTTCGCTGTGGTGAGGACGGGACGGAGGGGTCTGCGGTTTTGCCGCCACGTAGGCCCGTTGCTCGCACCCAGGCCCCATGTGTCCCAGCTCCATGGAGGAGGTGGGCTGCTTATGGCGGGATGCAGGCGTCCTGCGGGAGTCAGGGGATGGCGTGGGCCCTCCCCGGGCAAGAGAGGGCGCCTGGGACCAGAGAGAGCACCCGGGAAAATGCCCAGCCCTGGCCCCCGTGGCTCCAGTGGCCTCCCCAGGCTCCTGCCGCGGGGCCTGGTCACGCTCACCTGGGCCCAGGTTCTCCGCAGGTGAATGCCTTTTGCGCACACCAAGGACCACAGGCCGCGGATCCCTTCACGAGGAGGGCGGGTTCGAGCTCTGTGGGACCCAGGTCGCATCCCACACAGTCCCTTCTCTCAAAGTTCAGCCCAGACTTTAGAGAGTATAAGCGTCTCGGTGCAGATTTGCCGCCTCGGGGCAGGGTGGGGCCGTTTGAGCCAAGAAAGACTCTCAGCCGCCCGGGCAGGTCACAGGCCCGAGACCCCCCGGGAGACCGGGTCCCAGGGCGTGGGTCCCGCCTCCCCGGGCCCGCCCCACCTGGCCCGGAACCTTGGCCGGCCCCTGTTCCCGGCCCCAGGTCCCTGGTTCTTCCCTGACACTCTGCCTCTGGCGGGGTGGGAGACGGGCTGGCAAGTGGGGTCCACGGGAAAAGGATCGGACCTCTGGGTGGCGGGGAGAGCTCCCAGTTCCACGGACACGACCCCAGGGACCCTGTGAAGCAGGCCTGATATGTCCAGGGTGGGCCGCATTTCCCCTAGAGAGGCTTCTGGTGGGGCTGCCTGCCCTGATCCTGCCGGGTACCGCGTCTTGGCCCGAAACTGGCCAGTCGCGGCTCTAAGAAAAGCCATCTCCTGGGGGCCTCCCCCCTGTCCTTCGCAGTTGGGCGGTCGGGACGGAGGGGTCTGCGCGTTTCCAGCCACTTAGCCCAGTGACCCCCAGCCCGGCCCCAGAGTTCCAAGCTCCACGGAGGCAGGGGGCCTCTTATCACGGGAAGCAGGTGTCTCGCGGGGCTCAAGGGATGGCGTGGGCACGCTCTAGGCGAGAGATGTTGCCCGTGCCCCGAGAGAGCCCCGGGGAGAGCCCGAGGCCTGGCCGCAGAGGCTGCCATTGCCTCCCCGGGCTCCTACCATGGGGCCTGGCCCTGCTCGCCCGAGGCCCAGGTTCACCGCAGGTGAATGCCTTTTGCGGACGCCAAGGACAGGAGGCCGCCGATTCCCTCACAGAGGTGGGTTTCCGAGCTCTGGGGGACTGAGGTCGCAGCGGTCACACTCCATTTTTGGGTGGTTCAGCAGAGACTGGAAGGTTGAAGCGGCTGGGTCCAAGTCTGCCGCCTTGTGGCAGGGTGGGGGCGTTGCAGGCGAAGCAAGGCTCTTAGCCTCCCAGTCGCGGCACAGGCCAGACTCCCCACGGGAGAACCGGTCCGTGGACAAGGGTCCCGCCCGCCCGCCCGGACCCGCTCCACCTGGCGCGGAACCGTGGCCGGCCCCTCTTCCCGGCCCCAGGTCCCTAGTTCTTCCCTGGCACTCTGCCTCTGCGGGGGTGGGAGAGCTGCTGGGAAGTGTGGTCCACGGGAAAACGCGCGGTCCTCTGGGTGGCAGGGAGGGCTTCCCTTAACTCTGACACCAGCCCAGGAACCCTGTGAACCTGGCCTGATATCTCAAGGGGGGGTGGCTCGTAGCCCGGAGGGATGGGCTTGGGGTGGGGCCTGCTTGCGCCTGCGCGGCCCCGCCTCTGGGCCCGAAACCAACCAGCCGCGGCTCGGACAAAAGCCATCTCCTGGGGGCCTCCCCCCTGTTCTTCCATCCGTAAAGGGGGACCCCTTTACGGATGGAAGAACAGGGGGATCTTCGCTGTGGTGAGGACCGGACGGAGGGGTCTGCGGTTTTGCCGCCACGTAGGCCCGTTGCTCGCACCCAGGCCCCATGTGTCCCAGCTCCGTGGAGGATGTGGGCCGCTTATGGCAGAATGCAGGCGTCCTGGGGGAGTGAAGGGACGCCGTGGGCACTCCCCGGGCGAGAGAGGGTGCCTGGGACCCGAGAGAGCACCCGGGAAAATGCCCAGCCCTGGCCCGCGTGGCTCCAGTGGCCTCCCCAGGCTCCTGCCGTGGGGCCTGGTCCCGCTCACCTGGGCCCAGGTTCTCCGCAGGTGAATGCCTTCTGCGGATATCAAGGACCACAGGCGGCGGATCCCTTCACGGGGAGGGGGGGTTCGAGCTCTGTGGAACCCAGGTCGCATCCCACACAGTCCCTTCTCTCAAAGTTCAGCCCAGACTTCAGAGAGTATAAGCGTCTCGGTGCAGATTTGCCGCCTCGGGGCAGGGTGGGGTCTTTTGAGCCAAGAAAGACTCTCAGCCCCCCGGCAGGTCACAGGCCCGAGACCCCCCGGGAGACCAGGTCCCTGGGCGTGGGTCCCGCCTCCCCGGGCCCGCCCCACCTGGCCCGGAACCGTGGCCGGCCCCTGTTCCAGGCCTCAGGTCCCTGGTTCTTCCCTGGCACTCTGCCTCTGGCGGGGTGGGAGACGGGCTGGCAAGTGGGGTCCACGGGAAAAGGATCGGACCTCTGGGTGGCGGGGAGAGCTTCCAGGTCCACGGACACGACCCCAGGGACCCTGTGAAGCAGGCCTGATATGTCCAGGGTGGGGCCCGTTGCCCCGAGGGAGGCTTCTGGTGGGGCTGCCTGCCCTGAGCCTGCAGGGTCCGGCGTCTTGGCCCGAAACGGCCAGCCGCGGCTCTGAGAAAAGCCATCTCCTGGGGGCCTCCCCCCTGTCCTTCGCAGTTGGGCGGTCGGGACGGAGGGGTCTGCGCGTTTCCAGCCACTTAGCCCAGTGACCCGCAGCCCGGCCCCAGAGTTCCAAGCTCCACGGAGGCAGGGGGCCTCTTATCACGGGAAGCAGGTGTCTCGCGGGGCTCAGGGGATGGCGTGGGCACGCTCTAGGCGAGAGATGTTGCCTGTGCCCCGAGAGAGCCCCGGGGAGAGCCCGAGGCCTGGCCGCAGAGGCTGCCATTGCCTCCCCGGGCTCCTACCATGGGGCCTGGCCCTGCTCGCCCGAGGCCCAGGTTCACCGCAGGTGAATGCCTTTTGCGGACGCCAAGGACAGGAGGCCGCCGATTCCCTCACAGAGATGGGTTTCCGAGCTCTGGGGGACTGAGGTCGCAGCGGTCACACTCCATTTTTGGGTGGTTCAGCAGAGACTGGAGGGTTGAAGCGGCTGGGTCCAAGTCTGCCGCCTTGTGGCAGGGTGGGGGCGTTGCAGTCGAAGCAAGGGTCTTAACCTCGCAGGCTGAGCACAGGCCAGACTCCCCACGGGAGAACCGGTCCGTGGACGAGGGTCCCGCCCACCCGCCCGGACCCGCTCCACCTGGCGCGGAACCGTGGCCGTCCCCTCTTCCCGGCCCCAGGTCCCTAGTTCTTCCCTGGCACTCTGCCTCTGCGGGGGTGGGAGAGCTGCTGGGAAGTGTGGTCCACGGGAAAACGCGCGGTCCTCTGGGTGGCAGGGAGGGCTTCCCTTAACTCTGACACCAGCCCAGGAACCCGGTGAACCTGGCCTGATATCTCAAGGGGGGGGTGGCTCGTAGCCCAGAGTGATGGGCTTGGGGTGGGGCCTGCTTGCGCCTGCGCGGCCCCGCCTCTGGGCCCAAAACCACCCAGCCGCGGCTCGGACAAAAGCCATCTCCTGGGGGCCTACCCCCTGTTCTTCCATCCGTAAAGGGGGACCCCTTTACGGATGGAAGAACAGGGGGATCTTCGCAGTGATGGGGACGGGACGGAGGGGTCTGCGGGTTTGCCGCCTCGTAGGCCCGTTGCTCGCACCCCGGCCCCATGTGTCCCAGCTCCATGGAGGAGGTGGGCTGCTTATGGCGGGATGCAGGCGTCCTGCGGGAGTCAGGGGATGGCGTGGGCCCTCCCCGGGCAAGAGAGGGCGCCTGGGACCAGAGAGAGCACCCGGGAAAATGCCCAGCCCTGGCCCCCGTGGCTCCAGTGGCCTCCCCAGGCTCCTGCCGCGGGGCCTGGTCACGCTCACCTGGGCCCAGGTTCTCCGCAGGTGAATGCCTTTTGCGCACACCAAGGACCACAGGCCGCGGATCCCTTCACGAGGAGGGCGGGTTCGAGCTCTGTGGGACCCAGGTCGCATCCCACACAGTCCCTTCTCTCAAAGTTCAGCCCAGACTTTAGAGAGTATAAGCGTCTCGGTGCAGATTTGCCGCCTCGGGGCAGGGTGGGGCCGTTTGAGCCAAGAAAGACTCTCAGCCGCCCGGGCAGGTCACAGGCCCGAGACCCCCCGGGAGACCGGGTCCCAGGGCGTGGGTCCCGCCTCCCCGGGCCCGCCCCACCTGGCCCGGAACCTTGGCCGGCCCCTGTTCCCGGCCCCAGGTCCCTGGTTCTTCCCTGACACTCTGCCTCTGGCGGGGTGGGAGACGGGCTGGCAAGTGGGGTCCACGGGAAAAGGATCGGACCTCTGGGTGGCGGGGAGAGCTCCCAGTTCCACGGACACGACCCCAGGGACCCTGTGAAGCAGGCCTGATATGTCCAGGGTGGGCCGCATTTCCCCTAGAGAGGCTTCTGGTGGGGCTGCCTGCCCTGATCCTGCCGGGTACCGCGTCTTGGCCCGAAACTGGCCAGTCGCGGCTCTAAGAAAAGCCATCTCCTGGGGGCCTCCCCCCTGTCCTTCGCAGTTGGGCGGTCGGGACGGAGGGGTCTGCGCGTTTCCAGCCACTTAGCCCAGTGACCCGCAGCCCGGCCCCAGAGTTCCAAGCTCCACGGAGGCAGGGGGCCTCTTATCACGGGAAGCAGGTGTCTCGCGGGGCTCAAGGGATGGCGTGGGCACGCTCTAGGCGAGAGATGTTGCCCGTGCCCCGAGAGAGCCCCGGGGAGAGCCCGAGGCCTGGCCGCAGAGGCTGCCATTGCCTCCCCGGGCTCCTACCATGGGGCCTGGCCCTGCTCGCCCGAGGCCCAGGTTCACCGCAGGTGAATGCCTTTTGCGGACGCCAAGGACAAGAGGCCGCCGATTCCCTCACAGAGGTGGGTTTCCGAGCTCTGGGGGACTGAGGTCGCAGCGGTCACACTCCATTTTTGGGTGGTTCAGCAGAGACTGGAAGGTTGAAGCGGCTGGGTCCAAGTCTGCCGCCTTGTGGCAGGGTGGGGGCGTTGCAGGCGAAGCAAGGCTCTTAGCCTCCCAGTCGCGGCACAGGCCAGACTCCCCACGGGAGAACCGGTCCGTGGACAAGGGTCCCGCCCGCCCGCCCGGACCCGCTCCACCTGGCGCGGAACCGTGGCCGGCCCCTCTTCCCGGCCCCAGGTCCCTAGTTCTTCCCTGGCACTCTGCCTCTGCGGGGGTGGGAGAGCTGCTGGGAACTGTGGTCCACGGGAAAACGCGCGGTCCTCTGGGTGGCAGGGAGGGCTTCCCTTAACTCTGACACCAGCCCAGGAACCCTGTGAACCTGGCCTGATATCTCAAGGGGGGGTGGCTCGTAGCCCGGAGGGATGGGCTTGGGGTGGGGCCTGCTTGCGCCTGCGCGGCCCCGCCTCTGGGCCCGAAACCAACCAGCCGCGGCTCGGACAAAAGCCATCTCCTGGGGGCCTCCCCCCTGTTCTTCCATCCGTAAAGGGGGACCCCTTTACGGATGGAAGAACAGGGGGATCTTCGCTGTGGTGAGGACGGGACGGAGGGGTCTGCGGTTTTGCCGCCACGTAGGCCCGTTGCTCGCACCCAGGCCCCATGTGTCCCAGCTCCATGGAGGATGTGGGCCGCTTATGGCAGAATGCAGGGGTCCTGGGGGAGTGAAGGGACGCCGTGGGCACTCCCCGGGCGAGAGAGGGTGCCTGGGACCCGAGAGAGCACCCGGGAAAATGCCCAGCCCTGGCCCGCGTGGCTCCAGTGGCCTCCCCAGGCTCCTGCCGTGGGGCCTGGTCCCGCTCACCTGGGCCCAGGTTCTCCGCAGGTGAATGCCTTCTGCGGATATCAAGGACCACAGGCGGCGGATCCCTTCACGGGGAGGGGGGGTTCGAGCTCTGTGGAACCCAGGTCGCATCCCACACAGTCCCTTCTCGCAAAGTTCAGCCCAGACTTCAGAGAGTATAAGCGTCTCGGTGCAGATTTGCCGCCTCGGGGCAGGGTGGGGTCTTTTGAGCCAAGAAAGACTCTCAGCCCCCCGGCAGGTCACAGGCCCGAGACCCCCCGGGAGACCAGGTCCCTGGGCGTGGGTCCCGCCTCCCCGGGCCCGCCCCACCTGGCCCGGAACCGTGGCCGGCCCCTGTTCCAGGCCTCAGGTCCCTGGTTCTTCCCTGGCACTCTGCCTCTGGCGGGGTGGGAGACGGGCTGGCAAGTGGGGTCCACGGGAAAAGGATCGGACCTCTGGGTGGCGGGGAGAGCTTCCAGGTCCACGGACACGACCCCAGGGACCCTGTGAAGCAGGCCTGATATGTCCAGGGTGGGGCCCGTTGCCCCGAGGGAGGCTTCTGGTGGGGCTGCCTGCCCTGAGCCTGCAGGGTCCGGCGTCTTGGCCCGAAACGGCCAGCCGCGGCTCTGAGAAAAGCCATCTCCTGGGGGCCTCCCCCCTGTCCTTCGCAGTTGGGCGGTCGGGACGGAGGGGTCTGCGCGTTTCCAGCCACTTAGTCCAGTGACCCGCAGCCCGGCCCCAGAGTTCCAAGCTCCACGGAGGCAGGGGGCCTCTTATCACGGGAAGCAGGTGTCTCGCGGGGCTCAGGGGATGGCGTGGGCACGCTCTAGGCGAGAGATGTTGCCCGTGCCCCGAGAGAGCCCCGGGGAGAGCCCGAGGCCTGGCCGCAGAGGCTGCCATTGCCTCCCCGGGCTCCTACCATGGGGCCTGGCCCTGCTCGCCCGAGGCCCAGGTTCACCGCAGGTGAATGCCTTTTGCGGACGCCAAGGACAGGAGGCCGCTGATTCCCTCACAGAGATGGGTTTCCGAGCTCTGGGGGACTGAGGTCGCAGCGGTCACACTCCATTTTTGGGTGGTTCAGCAGAGACTGGAGGGTTGAAGCGGCTGGGTCCAAGTCTGCCGCCTTGTGGCAGGGTGGGGGCGTTGCAGTCGAAGCAAGGGTCTTAACCTCGCAGGCTGAGCACAGGCCAGACTCCCCACGGGAGAACCGGTCCGTGGACGAGGGTCCCGCCCGCCCGCCCGGACCCGCTCCACCTGGCGCGGAACCGTGGCCGGCCCCTCTTCCCGGCCCCAGGTCCCTAGTTCTTCCCTGGCACTCTGCCTCTGCGGGGGTGGGAGAGCTGCTGGGAAGTGTGGTCCACGGGAAAACGCGCGGTCCTCTGGGTGGCAGGGAGGGCTTCCCTTAACTCTGACACCAGCCCAGGAACCCGGTGAACCTGGCCTGATATCTCACGGGGGGCGTGGCTCGTAGCCCAGAGTGATGGGCTTGGGGTGGGGCCTGCTTGCGCCTGCGCGGCCCCGCCTCTGGGCCCGAAACCACCCAGCCGCGGCTCGGACAAAAGCCATCTCCTGGGGGCCTCCCCCCTGTTCTTCCATCCGTAAAGGGGGACCCCTTTACGGATGGAAGAACAGGGGGATCTTCGCTGTGGTGAGGACGGGACGGAGGGGTCTGCGGTTTTGCCGCCACGTAGGCCCGTTGCTCGCACCCAGGCCCCATGTGTCCCAGCTCCATGGAGGAGGTGGGCTGCTTATGGCGGGATGCAGGCGTCCTGCGGGAGTCAGGGGATGGCGTGGGCCCTCCCCGGGCAAGAGAGGGCGCCTGGGACCAGAGAGAGCACCCGGGAAAATGCCCAGCCCTGGCCCCCGTGGCTCCAGTGGCCTCCCCAGGCTCCTGCCGCGGGGCCTGGTCACGCTCACCTGGGCCCAGGTTCTCCGCAGGTGAATGCCTTTTGCGCACACCAAGGACCACAGGCCGCGGATCCCTTCACGAGGAGGGCGGGTTCGAGCTCTGTGGGACCCAGGTCGCATCCCACACAGTCCCTTCTCTCAAAGTTCAGCCCAGACTTTAGAGAGTATAAGCGTCTCGGTGCAGATTTGCCGCCTCGGGGCAGGGTGGGGCCGTTTGAGCCAAGAAAGACTCTCAGCCGCCCGGGCAGGTCACAGGCCCGAGACCCCCCGGGAGACCGGGTCCCAGGGCGTGGGTCCCGCCTCCCCGGGCCCGCCCCACCTGGCCCGGAACCTTGGCGGGCCCCTGTTCCCGGCCCCAGGTCCCTGGTTCTTCCCTGACACTCTGCCTCTGGCGGGGTGGGAGACGGGCTGGCAAGTGGGGTCCACGGGAAAAGGATCGGACCTCTGGGTGGCGGGGAGAGCTCCCAGTTCCACGGACACGACCCCAGGGACCCTGTGAAGCAGGCCTGATATGTCCAGGGTGGGCCGCATTTCCCCTAGAGAGGCTTCTGGTGGGGCTGCCTGCCCTGATTCTGCCGGGTACCGCGTCTTGGCCCGAAACTGGCCAGTCGCGGCTCTAAGAAAAGCCATCTCCTGGGGGCCTCCCCCCTGTCCTTCGCAGTTGGGCGGTCGGGACGGAGGGGTCTGCGCGTTTCCAGCCACTTAGCCCAGTGACCCGCAGCCCGGCCCCAGAGTTCCAAGCTCCACGGAGGCAGGGGGCCTCTTATCACGGGAAGCAGGTGTCTCGCGGGGCTCAAGGGATGGCGTGGGCACGCTCTAGGCGAGAGATGTTGCCCGTGCCCCGAGAGAGCCCCGGGGAGAGCCCGAGGCCTGGCCGCAGAGGCTGCCATTGCCTCCCCGGGCTCCTACCATGGGGCCTGGCCCTGCTCGCCCGAGGCCCAGGTTCACCGCAGGTGAATGCCTTTTGCGGACGCCAAGGACAGGAGGCCGCCGATTCCCTCACAGAGGTGGGTTTCCGAGCTCTGGGGGACTGAGGTCGCAGCGGTCACACTCCATTTTTGGGTGGTTCAGCAGAGACTGGAAGGTTGAAGCGGCTGGGTCCAAGTCTGCCGCCTTGTGGCAGGGTGGGGGCGTTGCAGGCGAAGCAAGGCTCTTAGCCTCCCAGTCGCGGCACAGGCCAGACTCCCCACGGGAGAACCGGTCCGTGGACAAGGGTCCCGCCCGCCCGCCCGGACCCGCTCCACCTGGCGCGGAACCGTGGCCGGCCCCTCTTCCCGGCCCCAGGTCCCTAGTTCTTCCCTGGCACTCTGCCTCTGCGGGGGTGGGAGAGCTGCTGGGAAGTGTGGTCCACGGGAAATCGCGTGGTCCTCTAGGTGGCAGGGAGGGCTCCTGTGTCCACAGACAGGTGCCCAGGGACCCTGTGGAACTGCTGTGACCTCTAAAGGGTGGGTTAGGTGAGCCGAGGGAGGTGTGTGCTTGGGAGCCTGAGTGCGCATGCGCGGCCCACGTATAGGCCCGAAACGAGCCAGCCGCGGCTCGGAGAAAAGCCATCTCCTGGGGGCCTCCCCATGTTCTTCCACTCCTCAAGCGTGACCCCTTTACGGATGGAAGAAAGGGTGATCTTCGCAGTGGTGGGTTCGGGCCAGAGGGGTCTGCGGGTTTGCCTCCACGTACGCCAGGTGCCCGCACACCGGGCGCAGGTGTTTGAGCCCCGTGGAGGCAGAGGGCTGCTTATTGCTGGATGCAAGTGTCCTGCGGGGTCAAGGAAAGGCATGGGCACTCCCGGGGCCACACAGGGCACCGGGCCCTTAGAGAGTTCCATGGGAATTCCCCCGCCCATGTCCCCGGTACCCAAGTCTGTCCTTAGCACACTGTCTGTGCGGGGCTGAAGGTGCTGCTAGGCAGTGTGGCCTGTGGGAAATCGTGCGGTCCTCTGAGTGGCAGGGAGGGCTTCTGTTTCCCCGAACAGGTGCGCAGGGACCCTGTAAAACTGCTGTGACCTCTCAAGGTGCGTCATGTGACCCCTCAAGGGTGGGGCAGGTGACCTCCCAAGGGTGGGTCACGAGACCCCTCAAGGGTGGGTCACGGGACCCCTCAAGGGTGGATCACGAGACCCCTAAAGGGCGGGTCACGTGACCCGAAAAGCGTGGGTCACGAGACCCCTCAAGGGTGGGTCACGTGACCCCTCAGGGGTGGGTCACGAGACCCCTCAGGGGTGGGTCACGTGACCCCTCTGGGGTGGTCACGTGACCCCTCAGGGGTGGGTCACGAGACCCCTCAGGGGTGGGTGACGTGACTCCCCAAGGGTGGGTCAGGAGACACCTCAAGGGTGAGTCCCGTGACCCGAGTGAGGCTTGTGGTGGGGAGCCTGAGTGCGCACGCGCGGCCCAGGTATAGGCCCAAAACCTGCCAGCCGCGGCTCGGAGAAAAGCCATCTCCTGGGGGCCTCCCCATGTTCCTCCACTCCTCAAGGAGGACCCCTTTACAGATGGAAGAAAAGGGGGATCTTCGCAGTGGTGGGTTCGGGCCAGAGGGGTCTGTGGGTTTGCCTGCACGTACGCCAGGTGCTCTCACAACGGGCCCAGGTGTTCGAGCCCCGTGGAGGCAGAGGGCTGCTTATTGCTGGATGATAGTGTCCTGCAGGGTTAAGGGATGGCGTGGGCACTCCCAGGGCGACAGAGGGCACCTGGCCTTTAGAGAGTTCCCTGGAAAATTCCCCGCCCAGGCCTCTCGTCCACAAGTCTATCCTGCGCACAGTGTCTGTGCGAGGCTAGGAGTGCTTCTGGGCAGTGTTCCCCAGCGGAAATCGCGTGGTCCTCTAGGTGGCAGGGAGGGCTCCTGTGTCCACAGACAGGTGCCCAGGGACCCTGTGGAACTGCTGTGACCTCTAAAGGGTGGGTTAGGTGAGCCGAGGGAGGTGTGTGCTTGGGAGCCTGAGTGCGCATGCGCGGCCCACGTATAGGCCCGAAACGAGCCAGCCGCGGCTCGGAGAAAAGCCATCTCCTGGGGGCCTCCCCATGTTCTTCCACTCCTCAAGCGTGACCCCTTTACGGATGGAAGAAAGGGTGATCTTCGCAGTGGTGGGTTCGGGCCAGAGGGGTCTGCGGGTTTGCCTCCACGTACGCCAGGTGCCCGCACACCGGGCGCAGGTGTTTGAGCCCCGTGGAGGCAGAGGGCTGCTTATTGCTGGATGCAAGTGTCCTGCGGGGTCAAGGAACGGCATGGGCACTCCCCGGGCCACACAGGGCACCGGGCCCTTAGAGAGTTCCATGGGAATTCCCCCGCCCATGTCCCCGGTACCCAAGTATGTCCTTAGCACACTGTCTGTGCTGGGCTGAAGGTGCTGATAGGCAGTGTGGCCTGTGGGAAATCGTGCGGTCCTCTGAGTGGCAGGGAGGGCTTCTGTTTCCCCGAACAGGTGCGCAGGGACCCTGTAAAACTGCTGTGACCTCTCAAGGTGGGTCATGTGACCCCTCAAGGGTGGGGCAGGTGACCTCCCAAGGGTAGGTCACGAGACCCCTCAAGGGTGGGTCACGGGACCCCTCAAGGGTGGGTCACGAGACCCCTAAAGGGCGGGTCACGTGACCCGAAAAGCGTGGGTCACGAGACCCCTCTGGGGTGGGTCACGTGACCCCTCAGGGGTGGGTCACGAGACCCCTCAGGGGTGGGTCACGTGACCCCTCTGGGGTGGGTCACGTGACCCCTCAGGGGTGGGTCACGAGACCCCTCAGGGGTGGGTCACGTGACCCCTCAGGGGTGGGTCACGTGACCCCTCAGGGGTGGGTGACGTGACTCCTCAAGGGTGGGTCAGGAGACACCTCAAGGGTGAGTCCCGTGACCTGAGTGAGGCTTGTGGTGGGGAGCCTGAGTGCGCACGCGCGGCCCAGGTATAGGCCCGAAACCTGCCAGCCGCGGCTGGGAGAAAAGCCATCTCCTGGGGGCCTCCCTATGTTCCTCCACTCCTCAAGGAGGACCCCTTTACAGATGGAAGAAAAGGGGGATCTTCGCAGTGGTGGGTTCGGGCCAGAGGGGTCTGTGGGTTTGCCTGCACGTACGCCAGGTGCTCTCACAACGGGCCCAGGTGTTCGAGCCCCGTGGAGGCAGAGGGCTGCTTATTGCTGGATGATAGTGTCCTGCAGGGTTAAGGGACGGCGTGGGCACTCCCAGGGCGACAGAGGGCACCTGGCCTTTAGAGAGTTCCCTGGAAAATTCCCCGCCCAGGCCTCTCGTCCACAAGTCTATCCTGCGCACAGTGTCTGTGCGAGGCTAGGAGTGCTTCTGGGCAGTGTTCCCCAGCGGAAATCGCGTGGTCCTCTAGGTGGCAGGGAGGGCTCCTGTGTCCACAGACAGGTGCCCAGGGACCCTGTGGAACTGCTGTGACCTCTAAAGGGTGGGTTAGGTGAGCCGAGGGAGGTGTGTGCTTGGGAGCCTGAGTGCGCATGCGCGGCCCACGTATAGGCCCGAAACGAGCCAGCCGCGGCTCGGAGAAAAGCCATCTCCTGGGGGCCTCCCCATGTTCTTCCACTCCTCAAGCGTGACCCCTTTACGGATGGAAGAAAGGGTGATCTTCGCAGTGGTGGGTTCGGGCCAGAGGGGTCTGCGGGTTTGCCTCCACGTACGCCAGGTGCCCGCACACCGGGCGCAGGTGTTTGAGCCCCGTGGAGGCAGAGGGCTGCTTATTGCTGGATGCAAGTGTCCTGCGGGGTCAAGGAACGGCATGGGCACTCCCCGGGCCACACAGGGCACCGGGCCCTTAGAGAGTTCCATGGGAATTCCCCCGCCCATGTCCCCGGTACCCAAGTATGTCCTTAGCACACTGTCTGTGCTGGGCTGAAGGTGCTGATAGGCAGTGTGGCCTGTGGGAAATCGTGCGGTCCTCTGAGTGGCAGGGAGGGCTTCTGTTTCCCCGAACAGGTGCGCAGGGACCCTGTAAAACTGCTGTGACCTCTCAAGGTGGGTCATGTGACCCCTCAAGGGTGGGGCAGGTGACCTCCCAAGGGTAGGTCACGAGACCCCTCAAGGGTGGGTCACGGGACCCCTCAAGGGTGGGTCACGAGACCCCTAAAGGGCGGGTCACGTGACCCGAAAAGCGTGGGTCACGAGACCCCTCTGGGGTGGGTCACGTGACCCCTCAGGGGTGGGTCACGAGACCCCTCAGGGGTGGGTCACGTGACCCCTCTGGGGTGGGTCACGTGACCCCTCAGGGGTGGGTCACGAGACCCCTCAGGGGTGGGTCACGTGACCCCTCAGGGGTGGGTCACGTGACCCCTCAGGGGTGGGTGACGTGACTCCTCAAGGGTGGGTCAGGAGACACCTCAAGGGTGAGTCCCGTGACCTGAGTGAGGCTTGTGGTGGGGAGCCTGAGTGCGCACGCGCGGCCCAGGTATAGGCCCGAAACCTGCCAGCCGCGGCTGGGAGAAAAGCCATCTCCTGGGGGCCTCCCTATGTTCCTCCACTCCTCAAGGAGGACCCCTTTACAGATGGAAGAAAAGGGGGATCTTCGCAGTGGTGGGTTCGGGCCAGAGGGGTCTGTGGGTTTGCCTGCACGTACGCCAGGTGCTCTCACAACGGGCCCAGGTGTTCGAGCCCCGTGGAGGCAGAGGGCTGCTTATTGCTGGATGATAGTGTCCTGCAGGGTTAAGGGACGGCGTGGGCACTCCCAGGGCGACAGAGGGCACCTGGCCTTTAGAGAGTTCCCTGGAAAATTCCCCGCCCAGGCCTCTCGTCCACAAGTCTATCCTGCGCACAGTGTCTGTGCGAGGCTAGGAGTGCTTCTGGGCAGTGTTCCCCAGCGGAAATCGCGTGGTCCTCTAGGTGGCAGGGAGGGCTCCTGTGTCCACAGACAGGTGCCCAGGGACCCTGTGGAACTGCTGTGACCTCTAAAGGGTGGGTTAGGTGAGCCGAGGGAGGTGTGTGCTTGGGAGCCTGAGTGCGCATGCGCGGCCCACGTATAGGCCCGAAACGAGCCAGCCGCGGCTCGGAGAAAAGCCATCTCCTGGGGGCCTCCCCATGTTCTTCCACTCCTCAAGCGTGACCCCTTTACGGATGGAAGAAAGGGTGATCTTCGCAGTGGTGGGTTCGGGCCAGAGGGGTCTGCGGGTTTGCCTCCACGTACGCCAGGTGCCCGCACACCGGGCGCAGGTGTTTGAGCCCCGTGGAGGCAGAGGGCTGCTTATTGCTGGATGCAAGTGTCCTGCGGGGTCAAGGAACGGCATGGGCACTCCCCGGGCCACACAGGGCACCGGGCCCTTAGAGAGTTCCATGGGAATTCCCCCGCCCATGTCCCCGGTACCCAAGTATGTCCTTAGCACACTGTCTGTGCTGGGCTGAAGGTGCTGATAGGCAGTGTGGCCTGTGGGAAATCGTGCGGTCCTCTGAGTGGCAGGGAGGGCTTCTGTTTCCCCGAACAGGTGCGCAGGGACCCTGTAAAACTGCTGTGACCTCTCAAGGTGGGTCATGTGACCCCTCAAGGGTGGGGCAGGTGACCTCCCAAGGGTGGGTCACGAGACCCCTCAAGGGTGGGTCACGGGACCCCTCAATGGTGGGTCACGAGACCCCTAAAGGGCGGGTCACGTGACCCGAAAAGCGTGGGTCACGAGACCCCTCTGGGGTGGGTCACGTGACCCCTCAGGGGTGGGTCACGAGACCCCTCAGGGGTGGGTCACGTGACCCCTCAGGGGTGGGTGACGTGACTCCTCAAGGGTGGGTCAGGAGACACCTCAAGGGTGAGTCCCGTGACCTGAGTGAGGCTTGTGGTGGGGAGCCTGAGTGCGCACGCGCGGCCCAGGTATAGGCCCGAAACCTGCCAGCCGCGGCTGGGAGAAAAGCCATCTCCTGGGGGCCTCCCTATGTTCCTCCACTCCTCAAGGAGGACCCCTTTACAGATGGAAGAAAAGGGGGATCTTCGCAGTGGTGGGTTCGGGCCAGAGGGGTCTGTGGGTTTGCCTGCACGTACGCCAGGTGCTCTCACAACGGGCCCAGGTGTTCGAGCCCCGTGGAGGCAGAGGGCTGCTTATTGCTGGATGATAGTGTCCTGCAGGGTTAAGGGACGGCGTGGGCACTCCCAGGGCGACAGAGGGCACCTGGCCTTTAGAGAGTTCCCTGGAAAATTCCCCGCCCAGGCCTCTCGTCCACAAGTCTATCCTGCGCACAGTGTCTGTGCGAGGCTAGGAGTGCTTCTGGGCAGTGTTCCCCAGCGGAAATCGCGTGGTCCTCTAGGTGGCAGGGAGGGCTCCTGTGTCCACAGACAGGTGCCCAGGGACCCTGTGGAACTGCTGTGACCTCTAAAGGGTGGGTTAGGTGAGCCGAGGGAGGTGTGTGCTTGGGAGCCTGAGTGCGCATGCGCGGCCCACGTATAGGCCCGAAACGAGCCAGCCGCGGCTCGGAGAAAAGCCATCTCCTGGGGGCCTCCCCATGTTCTTCCACTCCTCAAGCGTGACCCCTTTACGGATGGAAGAAAGGGTGATCTTCGCAGTGGTGGGTTCGGGCCAGAGGGGTCTGCGGGTTTGTCTCCACGTAAGCCAGGTGCCCGCACACCGGGCGCAGGTGTTTGAGCCCCGTGGAGGCAGAGGGCTGCTTATTGCTGGATGCAAGTGTCCTGCGGGGTCAAGGAACGGCATGGGCACTCCCGGGGCCACAAGGGCACCGGGCCCTTAGAGAGTTCCATGGAAATTCCCCCGCCCATGTCCCCGGTACCCAAGTCTTTCCTTAGCACACTGTGCGGGGCTGAAGGTGCTGCTAGGCAGTGTGGCCTGTGGGAAATCGTGCGGTCCTCTGAGTGGCAGGGAGGGCTTCTGTTTCCCCGAACAGGTGCGCAGGGACCCTGTAAAACTGCTGTGACCTCTCAAGGTGCGTCATGTGACCCCTCAAGGGTGGGGCAGGTGACCTCCCAAGGGTGGGTCACGAGACCCCTCAAGGGTGGGTCACGGGACCCCTCAAGGGTGGATCACGAGACCCCTTAAGGGCGGGTCACGTGACCCGAAAAGCGTGGGTCACGAGACCCCTCAAGGGTGGGTCACGTGACCCCTCAGGGGTGGGTCACGAGACCCCTCAGGGGTGGGTCACGTGACCCCTCTGGGGTGGTCACGTGACCCCTCAGGGGTGGGTCACGAGACCCCTCAGGGGTGGGTCACGTGACCCCTCAGGGGTGGGTCACGTGACCCCTCAGGGGTGGGTGACGTGACTCCTCAAGGGTGGGTCAGGAGACACCTCAAGGGTGAGTCCCGTGACCCGAGTGAGGCTTGTGGTGGGGAGCCTGAGTGCGCACGCGCGGCCCAGGTATAGGCCCAAAACCTGCCAGCCGCGGCTCGGAGAAAAGCCATCTCCTGGGGGCCTCCCCATGTTCCTCCACTCCTCAAGGAGGACCCCTTTACAGATGGAAGAAAAGGGGGAAATTCGCAGTGGTGGGTTCGGGCCAGAGGGGTTGTGGGTTTGCCTGCACGTACGCCAGGTGCTCTCACAACGGGCCCAGGTGTTCGAGCCCCGTGGAGGCAGAGGGCTGCTTATTGCTGGATGATAGTGTCCTGCAGGGTTAAGGGATGGCGTGGGCACTCCCAGGGCGACAGAGGGCACCTGGCCTTTAGAGAGTTCCCTGGAAAATTCCCCGCCCAGGCCTCTCGTCCACAAGTCTATCCTGCGCACAGTGTCTGTGCGAGGCTAGGAGTGCTTCTGGGCAGTGTTCCCCAGCGGAAATCGCGTGGTCCTCTAGGTGGCAGGGAGGGCTCCTGTGTCCACAGACAGGTGCCCAGGGACCCTGTGGAACTGCTGTGACCTCTAAAGGGTGGGTTAGGTGAGCCGAGGGAGGTGTGTGCTTGGGAGCCTGAGTGCGCATGCGCGGCCCACGTATAGGCCCGAAACGAGCCAGCCGCGGCTCGGAGAAAAGCCATCTCCTGGGGGCCTCCCCATGTTCTTCCACTCCTCAAGCGTGACCCCTTTACGGATGGAAGAAAGGGTGATCTTCGCAGTGGTGGGTTCGGGCCAGAGGGGTCTGCGGGTTTGCCTCCACGTACGCCAGGTGCCCGCACACCGGGCGCAGGTGTTTGAGCCCCGTGGAGGCAGAGGGCTGCTTATTGCTGGATGCAAGTGTCCTGCGGGGTCAAGGAACGGCATGGGCACTCCCGGGGCCACACAGGGCACCGGGCCCTTAGAGAGTTCCATGGAAATTCCCCCGCCCATGTCCCCGGTACCCAAGTCTTTCCTTAGCACACTGTCTGTGCGGGGCTGAAGGTGCTGCTAGGCAGTGTGGCCTGTGGGAAATCGTGCGGTCCTCTGAGTGGCAGGGAGGGCTTCTGTTTCCCCGAACAGGTGCGCAGGGACCCTGTAAAACTGCTGTGACCTCTCAAGGTGCGTCATGTGACCCCTCAAGGGTGGGGCAGGTGACCTCCCAAGGGTGGGTCACGAGACCCCTCAAGGGTGGGTCACGGGACCCCTCAAGGGTGGATCACGAGACCCCTTAAGGGCGGGTCACGTGACCCGAAAAGCGTGGGTCACGAGACCCCTCAAGGGTGGGTCACGTGACCCCTCAGGGGTGGGTCACGAGACCCCTCAGGGGTGGGTCACGTGACGCCTCTGGGGTGGTCACGTGACCCCTCAGGGGTGGGTCACGAGACCCCTCAGGGGTGGGTCACGTGACCCCTCAGGGGTGGGTCACGTGACCCCTCAGGGGTGGGTGACGTGACTCCTCAAGGGTGGGTCAGGAGACACCTCAAGGGTGAGTCCCGTGACCCGAGTGAGGCTTGTGGTGGGGACCCTGAGTGCGCACGCGCGGCCCACGTATAGGCCCAAAACCTGCCAGCCGCGGCTCGGAGAAAAGCCATCTCCTGGGGGCCTCCCCATGTTCCTCCACTCCTCAAGGAGGACCCCTTTACAGATGGAAGAAAAGGGGGAAATTCGCAGTGGTGGGTTCGGGCCAGAGGGGTTGTGGGTTTGCCTGCACGTACGCCAGGTGCTCTCACAACGGGCCCAGGTGTTCGAGCCCCGTGGAGGCAGAGGGCTGCTTATTGCTGGATGATAGTGTCCTGCAGGGTTAAGGGATGGCGTGGGCACTCCCAGGGCGACAGAGGGCACCTGGCCTTTAGAGAGTTCCCTGGAAAATTCCCCGCCCAGGCCTCTCGTCCACAAGTCTATCCTGCGCACAGTGTCTGTGCGAGGCTAGGAGTGCTTCTGGGCAGTGTTCCCCAGCGGAAATCGCGTGGTCCTCTAGGTGGCAGGGAGGGCTCCTGTGTCCACAGACAGGTGCCCAGGGACCCTGTGGAACTGCTGTGACCTCTAAAGGGTGGGTTAGGTGAGCCGAGGGAGGTGTGTGCTTGGGAGCCTGAGTGCGCATGCGCGGCCCACGTATAGGCCCGAAACGAGCCAGCCGCGGCTCGGAGAAAAGCCATCTCCTGGGGGCCTCCCCATGTTCTTCCACTCCTCAAGCGTGACCCCTTTACGGATGGAAGAAAGGGTGATCTTCGCAGTGGTGGGTTCGGGCCAGAGGGGTCTGCGGGTTTGCCTCCACGTACGCCAGGTGCCCGCACACCGGGCGCAGGTGTTTGAGCCCCGTGGAGGCAGAGGGCTGCTTATTGCTGGATGCAAGTGTCCTGCGGGGTCAAGGAACGGCATGGGCACTCCCCGGGCCACACAGGGCACCGGGCCCTTAGAGAGTTCCATGGGAATTCCCCCGCCCATGTCCCCGGTACCCAAGTATGTCCTTAGCACACTGTCTGTGCTGGGCTGAAGGTGCTGATAGGCAGTGTGGCCTGTGGGAAATCGTGCGGTCCTCTGAGTGGCAGGGAGGGCTTCTGTTTCCCCGAACAGGTGCGCAGGGACCCTGTAAAACTGCTGTGACCTCTCAAGGTGGGTCATGTGACCCCTCAAGGGTGGGGCAGGTGACCTCCCAAGGGTGGGTCACGAGACCCCTCAAGGGTGGGTCACGGGACCCCTCAAGGGTGGGTCACGAGACCCCTAAAGGGCGGGTCACGTGACCCGAAAAGCGTGGGTCACGAGACCCCTCTGGGGTGGGTCACGTGACCCCTCAGGGGTGGGTCACGAGACCCCTCAGGGGTGGGTCACGTGACCCCTCTGGGGTGGGTCACGTGACCCCTCAGGGGTGGGTCACGAGACCCCTCAGGGGTGGGTCACGTGACCCCTCAGGGGTGGGTCACGTGACCCCTCAGGGGTGGGTGACGTGACTCCTCAAGGGTGGGTCAGGAGACACCTCAAGGGTGAGTCCCGTGACCTGAGTGAGGCTTGTGGTGGGGAGCCTGAGTGCGCACGCGCGGCCCAGGTATAGGCCCGAAACCTGCCAGCCGCGGCTGGGAGAAAAGCCATCTCCTGGGGGCCTCCCTATGTTCCTCCACTCCTCAAGGAGGACCCCTTTACAGATGGAAGAAAAGGGGGATCTTCGCAGTGGTGGGTTCGGGCCAGAGGGGTCTGTGGGTTTGCCTGCACGTACGCCAGGTGCTCTCACAACGGGCCCAGGTGTTCGAGCCCCGTGGAGGCAGAGGGCTGCTTATTGCTGGATGATAGTGTCCTGCAGGGTTAAGGGACGGCGTGGGCACTCCCAGGGCGACAGAGGGCACCTGGCCTTTAGAGAGTTCCCTGGAAAATTCCCCGCCCAGGCCTCTCGTCCACAAGTCTATCCTGCGCACAGTGTCTGTGCGAGGCTAGGAGTGCTTCTGGGCAGTGTTCCCCAGCGGAAATCGCGTGGTCCTCTAGGTGGCAGGGAGGGCTCCTGTGTCCACAGACAGGTGCCCAGGGACCCTGTGGAACTGCTGTGACCTCTAAAGGGTGGGTTAGGTGAGCCGAGGGAGGTGTGTGCTTGGGAGCCTGAGTGCGCATGCGCGGCCCACGTATAGGCCCGAAACGAGCCAGCCGCGGCTCGGAGAAAAGCCATCTCCTGGGGGCCTCCCCATGTTCTTCCACTCCTCAAGCGTGACCCCTTTACGGATGGAAGAAAGGGTGATCTTCGCAGTGGTGGGTTCGGGCCAGAGGGGTCTGCGGGTTTGCCTCCACGTAAGCCAGGTGCCCGCACACCGGGCGCAGGTGTTTGAGCCCCGTGGAGGCAGAGGGCTGCTTATTGCTGGATGCAAGTGTCCTGCGGGGTCAAGGAACGGCATGGGCACTCCCGGGGCCACACAGGGCACCGGGCCCTTAGAGAGTTCCATGGGAATTCCCCCGCCCATGTCCCCGGTACCCAAGTCTTTCCTTAGCACACTCTCTGTGCGGGGCTGAAGGTGCTGCTAGGCAGTGTGGCCTGTGGGAAATCGTGCGGTCCTCTGAGTGGCAGGGAGGGCTTCTGTTTCCCCGAACAGGTGCGCAGGGACCCTGTAAAACTGCTGTGACCTCTCAAGGTGCGTCATGTGAACCCTCAAGGGTGGGGCAGGTGACCTCCCAAGGGTGGGTCACGAGACCCCTCAAGGGTGGGTCACGGGACCCCTCAAGGGTGGATCACGAGACCCCTTAAAGGCGGGTCACGTGACCCGAAAAGCGTGGGTCACGAGACCCCTCAAGGGTGGGTCACGTGACCCCTCAGGGGTGGGTCACGAGACCCCTCAGGGGTGGGTCACGTGACGCCTCTGGGGTGGTCACGTGACCCCTCAGGGGTGGGTCACGAGACCCCTCAGGGGTGGGTCACATGACCCCTCAGGGGTGGGTCACGTGACCCCTCAGGGGTGGGTGACGTGACTCCTCAAGGGTGGGTCAGGAGACACCTCAAGGGTGAGTCCCGTGACCCGAGTGAGGCTTGTGGTGGGGAGCCTGAGTGCGCACGCGCGGACCAGGTATAGGCCCGAAACCTGCCAGCCGCGGCTGGGAGAAAAGCCATCTCCTGGGGGCCTCCCTATGTTCCTCCACTCCTCAAAAAGGACCCCTTTACAGATGGAAGAAAAGGGGGATCTTCGCAGTGGTGGGTTCGGGCCAGAGGGGTCTGTGGGTTTGCATGCACGTACGCCAGGTGCTCTCACAACGGGCCCAGGTGTTCGAGCCCCGTGGAGGCAGAGGGCTGCTTATTGCTGGATGATAGTGTCCTGCAGGGTTAAGGGACGGCGTGGGCACTCCCAGGGCGACAGAGGGCACCTGGCCTTTAGAGAGTTCCCTGGAAAATTCCCCGCCCAGGCCTCTCGTCCACAAGTCTATCCTGCGCACAGTGTCTGTGCGAGGCTAGGAGTGCTTCTGGGCAGTGTTCCCCAGCGGAAATCGCGTGGTCCTCTAGGTGGCAGGGAGGGCTCCTGTGTCCACAGACAGGTGCCCAGGGACCCTGTGGAACTGCTGTGACCTCTAAAGGGTGGGTTAGGTGAGCCGAGGGAGGTGTGTGCTTGGGAGCCTGAGTGCGCATGCGCGGCCCACGTATAGGCCCGAAACGAGCCAGCCGCGGCTCGGAGAAAAGCCATCTCCTGGGGGCCTCCCCATGTTCTTCCACTCCTCAAGCGTGACCCCTTTACGGATGGAAGAAAGGGTGATCTTCGCAGTGGTGGGTTCGGGCCAGAGGGGTCTGCGGGTTTGCCTCCACGTACGCCAGGTGCCCGCACACCGGGCGCAGGTGTTTGAGCCCCGTGGAGGCAGAGGGCTGCTTATTGCTGGATGCAAGTGTCCTGCGGGGTCAAGGAACGGCATGGGCACTCCCCGGGCCACACAGGGCACCGGGCCCTTAGAGAGTTCCATGGGAATTCCCCCGCCCATGTCCCCGGTACCCAAGTATGTCCTTAGCACACTGTCTGTGCTGGGCTGAAGGTGCTGATAGGCAGTGTGGCCTGTGGGAAATCGTGCGGTCCTCTGAGTGGCAGGGAGGGCTTCTGTTTCCCCGAACAGGTGCGCAGGGACCCTGTAAAACTGCTGTGACCTCTCAAGGTGGGTCATGTGACCCCTCAAGGGTGGGGCAGGTGACCTCCCAAGGGTGGGTCACGAGACCCCTCAAGGGTGGGTCACGGGACCCCTCAAGGGTGGGTCACGAGACCCCTAAAGGGCGGGTCACGTGACCCGAAAAGCGTGGGTCACGAGACCCCTCTGGGGTGGGTCACGTGACCCCTCAGGGGTGGGTCACGAGACCCCTCAGGGGTGGGTCACGTGACCCCTCTGGGGTGGGTCACGTGACCCCTCAGGGGTGGGTCACGAGACCCCTCAGGGGTGGGTCACGTGACCCCTCAGGGGTGGGTCACGTGACCCCTCAGGGGTGGGTGACGTGACTCCTCAAGGGTGGGTCAGGAGACACCTCAAGGGTGAGTCCCGTGACCTGAGTGAGGCTTGTGGTGGGGAGCCTGAGTGCGCACGCGCGGCCCAGGTATAGGCCCGAAACCTGCCAGCCGCGGCTGGGAGAAAAGCCATCTCCTGGGGGCCTCCCTATGTTCCTCCACTCCTCAAGGAGGACCCCTTTACAGATGGAAGAAAAGGGGGATCTTCGCAGTGGTGGGTTCGGGCCAGAGGGGTCTGTGGGTTTGCCTGCACGTACGCCAGGTGCTCTCACAACGGGCCCAGGTGTTCGAGCCCCGTGGAGGCAGAGGGCTGCTTATTGCTGGATGATAGTGTCCTGCAGGGTTAAGGGACGGCGTGGGCACTCCCAGGGCGACAGAGGGCACCTGGCCTTTAGAGAGTTCCCTGGAAAATTCCCCGCCCAGGCCTCTCGTCCACAAGTCTATCCTGCGCACAGTGTCTGTGCGAGGCTAGGAGTGCTTCTGGGCAGTGTTCCCCAGCGGAAATCGCGTGGTCCTCTAGGTGGCAGGGAGGGCTCCTGTGTCCACAGACAGGTGCCCAGGGACCCTGTGGAACTGCTGTGACCTCTAAAGGGTGGGTTAGGTGAGCCGAGGGAGGTGTGTGCTTGGGAGCCTGAGTGCGCATGCGCGGCCCACGTATAGGCCCGAAACGAGCCAGCCGCGGCTCGGAGAAAAGCCATCTCCTGGGGGCCTCCCCATGTTCTTCCACTCCTCAAGCGTGACCCCTTTACGGATGGAAGAAAGGGTGATCTTCGCAGTGGTGGGTTCGGGCCAGAGGGGTCTGCGGGTTTGCCTCCACGTACGCCAGGTGCCCGCACACCGGGCGCAGGTGTTTGAGCCCCGTGGAGGCAGAGGGCTGCTTATTGCTGGATGCAAGTGTCCTGCGGGGTCAAGGAACGGCATGGGCACTCCCCGGGCCACACAGGGCACCGGGCCCTTAGAGAGTTCCATGGGAATTCCCCCGCCCATGTCCCCGGTACCCAAGTATGTCCTTAGCACACTGTCTGTGCTGGGCTGAAGGTGCTGATAGGCAGTGTGGCCTGTGGGAAATCGTGCGGTCCTCTGAGTGGCAGGGAGGGCTTCTGTTTCCCCGAACAGGTGCGCAGGGACCCTGTAAAACTGCTGTGACCTCTCAAGGTGGGTCATGTGACCCCTCAAGGGTGGGGCAGGTGACCTCCCAAGGGTGGGTCACGAGACCCCTCAAGGGTGGGTCACGGGACCCCTCAAGGGTGGGTCACGAGACCCCTAAAGGGCGGGTCACGTGACCCGAAAAGCGTGGGTCACGAGACCCCTCAGGGGTGGGTCACGTGACCCCTCTGGGGTGGGTCACGTGACCCCTCAGGGGTGGGTCACGAGACCCCTCAGGGGTGGGTCACGTGACCCCTCAGGGGTGGGTCACGTGACCCCTCAGGGGTGGGTGACGTGACTCCTCAAGGGTGGGTCAGGAGACACCTCAAGGGTGAGTCCCGTGACCTGAGTGAGGCTTGTGGTGGGGAGCCTGAGTGCGCACGCGCGGCCCAGGTATAGGCCCGAAACCTGCCAGCCGCGGCTGGGAGAAAAGCCATCTCCTGGGGGCCTCCCTATGTTCCTCCACTCCTCAAGGAGGACCCCTTTACAGATGGAAGAAAAGGGGGATCTTCGCAGTGGTGGGTTCGGGCCAGAGGGGTCTGTGGGTTTGCCTGCACGTACGCCAGGTGCTCTCACAACGGGCCCAGGTGTTCGAGCCCCGTGGAGGCAGAGGGCTGCTTATTGCTGGATGATAGTGTCCTGCAGGGTTAAGGGACGGCGTGGGCACTCCCAGGGCGACAGAGGGCACCTGGCCTTTAGAGAGTTCCCTGGAAAATTCCCCGCCCAGGCCTCTCGTCCACAAGTCTATCCTGCGCACAGTGTCTGTGCGAGGCTAGGAGTGCTTCTGGGCAGTGTTCCCCAGCGGAAATCGCGTGGTCCTCTAGGTGGCAGGGAGGGCTCCTGTGTCCACAGACAGGTGCCCAGGGACCCTGTGGAACTGCTGTGACCTCTAAAGGGTGGGTTAGGTGAGCCGAGGGAGGTGTGTGCTTGGGAGCCTGAGTGCGCATGCGCGGCCCACGTATAGGCCCGAAACGAGCCAGCCGCGGCTCGGAGAAAAGCCATCTCCTGGGGGCCTCCCCATGTTCTTCCACTCCTCAAGCGTGACCCCTTTACGGATGGAAGAAAGGGTGATCTTCGCAGTGGTGGGTTCGGGCCAGAGGGGTCTGCGGGTTTGCCTCCACGTACGCCAGGTGCCCGCACACCAGGCGCAGGTGTTTGAGCCCCGTGGAGGCAGAGGGCTGCTTATTGCTGGATGCAAGTGTCCTGCGGGGTCAAGGAACGGCATGGGCACTCCCCGGGCCACACAGGGCACCGGGCCCTTAGAGAGTTCCATGGGAATTCCCCCGCCCATGTCCCCGGTACCCAAGTCTGTCCTTAGCACACTGTCTGTGCGGGGCTGAAGGTGCTGCTAGGCAGTGTGGCCTGTGGGAAATCGTGCGGTCCTCTGAGTGGCAGGGAGGGCTTCTGTTTCCCCGAACAGGTGCGCAGGGACCCTGTAAAACTGCTGTGACCTCTCAAGGTGCGTCATGTGACCCCTCAAGGGTGGGGCAGGTGACCTCCCAAGGGTGGGTCACGAGACCCCTCAAGGGTGGGTCACGGGACCCCTCAAGGGTGGATCACGAGACCCCTAAAGGGCGGGTCACGTGACCCGAAAAGCGTGGGTCACGAGACCCCTCAAGGGTGGGTCACGTGACCCCTCAGGGGTGGGTCACGAGACCCCTCAGGGGTGGGTCACCAGACCCCTCAGGGGTGGTCACGTGACCCCTCAGGGGTGGGTCACGAGACCCCTCAGGGGTGGGTCACGTGACCCCTCAGGGGTGGGTCACGTGACCCCTCAGGGGTGGGTGACGTGACTCCTCAAGGGTGGGTCAGGAGACACCTCAAGGGTGAGTCCCGTGACCCGAGTGAGGCTTGTGGTGGGGAGCCTGAGTGCGCACGCGCGGCCCAGGTATAGGCCCAAAACCTGCCAGCCGCGGCTCGGAGAAAAGCCATCTCCTGGGGGCCTCCCCATGTTCCTCCACTCCTCAAGGAGGACCCCTTTACAGATGGAAGAAAAGGGGGATCTTCGCAGTGGTGGGTTCGGGCCAGAGGGGTCTGTGGGTTTGCCTGCACGTACGCCAGGTGCTCTCACAACGGGCCCAGGTGTTCGAGCCCCGTGGAGGCAGAGGGCTGCTTATTGCTGGATGATAGTGTCCTGCAGGGTTAAGGGATGGCGTGGGCACTCCCAGGGCGACAGAGGGCACCTGGCCTTTAGAGAGTTCCCTGGAAAATTCCCCGCCCAGGCCTCTCGTCCACAAGTCTATCCTGCGCACAGTGTCTGTGCGAGGCTAGGAGTGCTTCTGGGCAGTGTTCCCCAGCGGAAATCGCGTGGTCCTCTAGGTGGCAGGGAGGGCTCCTGTGTCCACAGACAGGTGGCCAGGGACCCTGTGGAACTGCTGTGACCTCTAAAGGGTGGGTTAGGTGAGCCGAGGGAGGTGTGTGCTTGGGAGCCTGAGTGCGCATGCGCGGCCCACGTATAGGCCCGAAACGAGCCAGCCGCGGCTCGGAGAAAAGCCATCTCCTGGGGGCCACCCCATGTTCTTCCACTCCTCAAGCGTGACCCCTTTACGGATGGAAGAAAGGGTGATCTTCGCAGTGGTGGGTTCGGGCCAGAGGGGTCTGCGGGTTTGCCTCCACGTACGCCAGGTGCCCGCACACCGGGCGCTGGTGTTCGAGCCCCGTGGAGGCAGAGGGATGCTTATTGCTGGATGCAAGTGTCCTGCGGGGTCAAGGAACGGCATGGGCACTCCCCGGGCCACACAGGGCACCGGGCCCTTAGAGAGTTCCATGGGAATTCCCCCGCCCATGTCCCCGGTACCCAAGTCTGTCCTTAGCACACTGTCTGTGCGGGGCTGAAGGTGCTGCTAGGCAGTGTGGCCTGTGGGAAATCGTGCGGTCCTCTGAGTGGCAGGGAGGGCTTCTGTTTCCCCGAACAGGTGCGCAGGGACCCTGTAAAACTGCTGTGACCTCTCAAGGTGCGTCATGTGACCCCTCAAGGGTGGGGCAGGTGACCTCCCAAGGGTGGGTCACGAGACCCCTCAAGGGTGGGTCACGGGACCCCTCAAGGGTGGATCACGAGACCCCTAAAGGGCGGGTCACGTGACCCGAAAAGCGTGGGTCACGAGACCCCTCAAGGGTGGGTCACGTGACCCCTCAGGGGTGGGTCACGAGACCCCTCAGGGGTGGGTCACCAGACCCCTCAGGGGTGGTCACGTGACCCCTCAGGGGTGGGTCACGAGACCCCTCAGGGGTGGGTCACGTGACCCCTCAGGGGTGGGTCACGTGACCCCTCAGGGGTGGGTGACGTGACTCCTCAAGGGTGGGTCAGGAGACACCTCAAGGGTGAGTCCCGTGACCCGAGTGAGGCTTGTGGTGGGGAGCCTGAGTGCGCACGCGCGGCCCAGGTATAGGCCCAAAACCTGCCAGCCGCGGCTCGGAGAAAAGCCATCTCCTGGGGGCCTCCCCATGTTCCTCCACTCCTCAAGGAGGACCCCTTTACAGATGGAAGAAAAGGGGGATCTTCGCAGTGGTGGGTTCGGGCCAGAGGGGTCTGTGGGTTTGCCTGCACGTACGCCAGGTGCTCTCACAACGGGCCCAGGTGTTCGAGCCCCGTGGAGGCAGAGGGCTGCTTATTGCTGGATGATAGTGTCCTGCAGGGTTAAGGGATGGCGTGGGCACTCCCAGGGCGACAGAGGGCACCTGGCCTTTAGAGAGTTCCCTGGAAAATTCCCCGCCCAGGCCTCTCGTCCACAAGTCTATCCTGCGCACAGTGTCTGTGCGAGGCTAGGAGTGCTTCTGGGCAGTGTTCCCCAGCGGAAATCGCGTGGTCCTCTAGGTGGCAGGGAGGGCTCCTGTGTCCACAGACAGGTGGCCAGGGACCCTGTGGAACTGCTGTGACCTCTAAAGGGTGGGTTAGGTGAGCCGAGGGAGGTGTGTGCTTGGGAGCCTGAGTGCGCATGCGCGGCCCACGTATAGGCCCGAAACGAGCCAGCCGCGGCTCGGAGAAAAGCCATCTCCTGGGGGCCACCCCATGTTCTTCCACTCCTCAAGCGTGACCCCTTTACGGATGGAAGAAAGGGTGATCTTCGCAGTGGTGGGTTCGGGCCAGAGGGGTCTGCGGGTTTGCCTCCACGTACGCCAGGTGCCCGCACACCGGGCGCTGGTGTTCGAGCCCCGTGGAGGCAGAGGGATGCTTATTGCTGGATGCAAGTGTCCTGCGGGGTCAAGGAACGGCATGGGCACTCCCCGGGCCACACAGGGCACCGGGCCCTTAGAGAGTTCCATGGGAATTCCCCCGCCCATGTCCCCGGTACCCAAGTATGTCCTTAGCACACTGTCTGTGCTGGGCTGAAGGTGCTGATAGGCAGTGTGGCCTGTGGGAAATCGTGCGGTCCTCTGAGTGGCAGGGAGGGCTTCAGTTTCCCCGAACAGGTGCGCAGGGACCCTGTAAAACTGCTGTGACCTCTCAAGGTGGGTCATGTGACCCCTCAAGGGTGGGGCAGGTGACCTCCCAAGGGTGGGTCACGAGACCCCTCAAGGGTGGGTCACGGGACCCCTCAAGGGTGGGTCACGAGACCCCTAAAGGACGGGTCACGTGACCCGAAAAGCGTGGGTCACGAGACCCCTCTGGGGTGGGTCACGTGACCCCTCAGGGGTGGGTCACGAGACCCCTCAGGGGTGGGTCACGTGACCCCTCTGGGGTGGGTCACGTGACCCCTCAGGGGTGGGTCACGAGACCCCTCAGGGGTGGGTCACGTGACCCCTCAGTGGTGGGTCACGTGACCCCTCAGGGGTGGGTCACGTGACCCCTCTGGGGTGGTCACGTGACCCCTCAGGGGTGGGTGACGTGACTCCTCAAGGGTGGGTCAGGAGACACCTCAAGGGTGAGTCCCGTGACCCGAGTGAGGCTTGTGGTGGGGAGCCTGAGTGCGCACGCGCGGCCCAGGTATAGGCCCAAAACCTGCCAGCCGCGGCTCGGAGAAAAGCCATCTCCTGGGGGCCTCCCCATGTTCCTCCACTCCTCAAGGAGGACCCCTTTACAGATGGAAGAAAAGGGGGATCTTCGCAGTGGTGGGTTCGGGCCAGAGGGGTCTGTGGGTTTGCCTGCACGTACGCCAGGTGCTCTCACAACGGGCCCAGGTGTTCGAGCCCCGTGGAGGCAGAGGGCTGCTTATTGCTGGATGATAGTGTCCTGCAGGGTTAAGGGATGGCGTGGGCACTCCCAGGGCGACAGAGGGCACCTGGCCTTTAGAGAGTTCCCTGGAAAATTCCCCGCCCAGGCCTCTCGTCCACAAGTCTATCCTGCGCACAGTGTCTGTGCGAGGCTAGGAGTGCTTCTGGGCAGTGTTCCCCAGCGGAAATCGCGTGGTCCTCTAGGTGGCAGGGAGGGCTCCTGTGTCCACAGACAGGTGCCCAGGGACCCTGTGGAACTGCTGTGACCTCTAAAGGGTGGGTTAGGTGAGCCGAGGGAGGTGTGTGCTTGGGAGCCTGAGTGCGCATGCGCGGCCCACGTATAGGCCCGAAACGAGCCAGCCGCGGCTCGGAGAAAAGCCATCTCCTGGGGGCCTCCCCATGTTCTTCCACTCCTCAAGCGTGACCCCTTTACGGATGGAAGAAAGGGTGATCTTCGCAGTGGTGGGTTCGGGCCAGAGGGGTCTGCGGGTTTGCCTCCACGTACGCCAGGTGCCCGCACACCGGGCGCTGGTGTTCGAGCCCCGTGGAGGCAGAGGGCTGCTTATTGCTGGATGCAAGTGTCCTGCGGGGTCAAGGAACGGCATGGGCACTCCCCGGGCCACACAGGGCACCGGGCCCTTAGAGAGTTCCATGGGAATTCCCCCGCCCATGTCCCCGGTACCCAAGTATGCCCTTAGCACACTGTCTGTGCTGGGCTGAAGGTGCTGATAGGCAGTGTGGCCTGTGGGAAATCGTGCGGTCCTCTGAGTGGCAGGGAGGGCTTCAGTTTCCCCGAACAGGTGCGCAGGGACCCTGTAAAACTGCTGTGACCTCTCAAGGTGGGTCATGTGACCCCTCAAGGGTGGGGCAGGTGACCTCCCAAGGGTGGGTCACGAGACCCCTCAAGGGTGGGTCACGGGACCCCTCAAGGGTGGGTCACGAGACCCCTAAAGGGCGGGTCACGTGACCCGAAAAGCGTGGGTCACGAGACCCCTCAAGGGTGGGTCACGTGACCCCTCAGGGGTGGGTCACGAGACCCCTCAGGGGTGGGTCACGAGACCCCTCAAGGGTGGGTCACGGGACCCCTCAAGGGTGGATCACGAGACCCCTAAAGGGCGGGTCACGTGACCCGAAAAGCGTGGGTCACGAGACCCCTCAAGGGTGGGTCACGTGACCCCTCAGGGGTGGGTCACGAGACCCCTCAGGGGTGGGTCACCAGACCCCTCAGGGGTGGTCACGTGACCCCTCAGGGGTGGGTGACGTGACTCCTCAAGGGTGGGTCAGGAGACACCTCAAGGGTGAGTCCCGTGACCCGAGTGAGGCTTGTGGTGGGGAGCCTGAGTGCGCACGCGCGGCCCAGGTATAGGCCCAAAACCTGCCAGCCGCGGCTCGGAGAAAAGCCATCTCCTGGGGGCCTCCCCATGTTCCTCCACTCCTCAAGGAGGACCCCTTTACAGATGGAAGAAAAGGGGGATCTTCGCAGTGGTGGGTTCGGGCCAGAGGGGTCTGTGGGTTTGCCTGCACGTACGCCAGGTGCTCTCACAACGGGCCCAGGTGTTCGAGCCCCGTGGAGGCAGAGGGCTGCTTATTGCTGGATGATAGTGTCCTGCAGGGTTAAGGGATGGCGTGGGCACTCCCAGGGCGACAGAGGGCACCTGGCCTTTAGAGAGTTCCCTGGAAAATTCCCCGCCCAGGCCTCTCGTCCACAAGTCTATCCTGCGCACAGTGTCTGTGCGAGGCTAGGAGTGCTTCTAAGCAGTGTTCCCCAGCGGAAATCGCGTGGTCCTCTAGGTGGCAGGGAGGGCTCCTGTGTCCACAGACAGGTGCCCAGGGACCCTGTGGAACTGCTGTGACCTCTAAAGGGTGGGTTAGGT
The DNA here is from genome assembly GCF_022682495.2 of Desmodus rotundus. NCBI lineage: Eukaryota > Metazoa > Chordata > Mammalia > Chiroptera > Phyllostomidae > Desmodus > Desmodus rotundus. The sequence continues at coordinate 69,152 of NW_026527266.1, read as the reverse complement.
GAGCCGAGGGAGGTGTGTGCTTGGGAGCCTGAGTGCGCATGCGCGGCCCACGTATAGGCCCGAAACGAGCCAGCCGCGGCTCGGAGAAAAGCCATCTCCTGGGGGCCTCCCCATATTCTTCCACTCCTCAAGCGTGACCCCTTTACGGATGGAAGAAAGGGTGATCTTCGCAGTGGTGGGTTCGGGCCAGAGGGGTCTGCGGGTTTGCCTCCACGTACGCCAGGTGCCCGCACACCGGGCGCAGGTGTTTGAGCCCCGTGGAGGCAGAGGGCTGCTTATTGCTGGATGCAAGTGTCCTGCGGGGTCAAGGAACGGCATGGGCACTCCCCGGGCCACACAGGGCACCGGGCCCTTAGAGAGTTCCATGGGAATTCCCCCGCCCATGTCCCCGGTACCCAAGTATGTCCTTAGCACACTGTCTGTGGTGGGCTGAAGGTGCTGATAGGCAGTGTGGCCTGTGGGAAATCGTGCGGTCCTCTGAGTGGCAGGGAGGGCTTCTGTTTCCCCGAACAGGTGCGCAGGGACCCTGTAAAACTGCTGTGACCTCTCAAGGTGGGTCATGTGACCCCTCAAGGGTGGGGCAGGTGACCTCCCAAGGGTGGGTCACGAGACCCCTCAAGGGTGGGTCACGGGACCCCTCAAGGGTGGGTCACGAGACCCGTAAAGGGCGGGTCACGTGACCCGAAAAGCGTGGGTCACGAGACCCCTCTGGGGTGGGTCACGTGACCCCTCAGGGGTGGGTCACGAGACCCCTCTGGGGTGGGTCACGTGACCCCTCTGGGGTGGGTCACGTGACCCCTCAGGGGTGGGTCACGAGACCCCTCAGGGGTGGGTCACGTGACACCTCAGTGGTGGGTCACGTGACCCCTCAGGGGTGGGTGACGTGACTCCTCAAGGGTGGGTCAGGAGACACCTCAAGGGTGAGTCCCGTGACCCGAGTGAGGCTTGTGGTGGGGAGCCTGAGTGCGCACGCGCGGCCCAGGTATAGGCCCGAAACCTGCCAGCCGCGGCTGGGAGAAAAGCCATCTCCTGGGGGCCTCCCTATGTTCCTCCACTCCTCAAAAAGGACCCCTTTACAGATGGAAGAAAAGGGGGATCTTCGCAGTGGTGGGTTCGGGCCAGAGGGGTCTGTGGGTTTGCCTGCACGTACGCCAGGTGCTCTCACAACGGGCCCAGGTGTTCGAGCCCCGTGGAGGCAGAGGGCTGCTTATTGCTGGATGATAGTGTCCTGCAGGGTTAAGGGACGGCGTGGGCACTCCCAGGGCGACAGAGGGCACCTGGCCTTTAGAGAGTTCCCTGGAAAATTCCCCGCCCAGGCCTCTCGTCCACAAGTCTATCCTGCGCACAGTGTCTGTGCGAGGCTAGGAGTGCTTCTGGGCAGTGTTCCCCAGCGGAAATCGCGTGGTCCTCTAGGTGGCAGGGAGGGCTCCTGTGTCCACAGACAGGTGCCCAGGGACCCTGTGGAACTGCTGTGACCTCTAAAGGGTGGGTTAGGTGAGCCGAGGGAGGTGTGTGCTTGGGAGCCTGAGTGCGCATGCGCGGCCCACGTATAGGCCCGAAACGAGCCAGCCGCGGCTCGGAGAAAAGCCATCTCCTGGGGGCCTCCCCATGTTCTTCCACTCCTCAAGCGTGACCCCTTTACGGATGGAAGAAAGGGTGATCTTCGCAGTGGTGGGTTCGGGCCAGAGGGGTCTGCGGGTTTGCCTCCACGTACGCCAGGTGCCCGCACACCGGGCGCAGGTGTTTGAGCCCCGTGGAGGCAGAGGGCTGCTTATTGCTGGATGCAAGTGTCCTGCGGGGTCAAGGAAAGGCATGGGCACTCCCGGGGCCACACAGGGCACCGGGCCCTTAGAGAGTTCCATGGGAATTCCCCCGCCCATGTCCCCGGTACCCAAGTCTGTCCTTAGCACACTGTCTGTGCGGGGCTGAAGGTGCTGCTAGGCAGTGTGGCCTGTGGGAAATCGTGCGGTCCTCTGAGTGGCAGGGAGGGCTTCTGTTTCCCTGAACAGGTGCGCAGGGACCCTGTAAAACTGCTGTGACCTCTCAAGGTGCGTCATGTGACCCCTCAAGGGTGGGGCAGGTGACCTCCCAAGGGTGGGTCACGAGACCCCTCAAGGGTGGGTCACGGGACCCCTCAAGGGTGGATCACGAGACCCCTAAAGGGCGGGTCACGTGACCCGAAAAGCGTGGGTCACGAGACCCCTCAAGGGTGGGTCACGTGACCCCTCAGGGGTGGGTCACGAGACCCCTCAGGGGTGGGTCACGTGACCCCTCTGGGGTGGTCACGTGACCCCTCAGGGGTGGGTCACGAGACCCCTCAGGGGTGGGTGACGTGACTCCTCAAGGGTGGGTCAGGAGACACCTCAAGGGTGAGTCCCGTGACCCGAGTGAGGCTTGTGGTTAGGAGCCTGAGTGCGCACGCGCGGCCCAGGTATAGGCCCAAAACCTGCCAGCCGCGGCTCGGAGAAAAGCCATCTCCTGGGGGCCTCCCCATGTTCCTCCACTCCTCAAGGAGGACCCCTTTACAGATGGAAGAAAAGGGGGATCTTCGCAGTGGTGGGTTCGGGCCAGAGGGGTCTGTGGGTTTGCCTGCACGTACGCCAGGTGCTCTCACAACGGGCCCAGGTGTTCGAGCCCCGTGGAGGCAGAGGGCTGCTTATTGCTGGATGATAGTGTCCTGCAGGGTTAAGGGATGGCGTGGGCACTCCCAGGGCGACAGAGGGCACCTGGCCTTTAGAGAGTTCCCTGGAAAATTCCCCGCCCAGGCCTCTCGTCCACAAGTCTATCCTGCGCACAGTGTCTGTGCGAGGCTAGGAGTGCTTCTGGGCAGTGTTCCCCAGCGGAAATCGCGTGGTCCTCTAGGTGGCAGGGAGGGCTCCTGTGTCCACAGACAGGTGCCCAGGGACCCTGTGGAACTGCTGTGACCTCTAAAGGGTGGGTTAGGTGAGCCGAGGGAGGTGTGTGCTTGGGAGCCTGAGTGCGCATGCGCGGCCCACGTATAGGCCCGAAACGAGCCAGCCGCGGCTCGGAGAAAAGCCATCTCCTGGGGGCCTCCCCATGTTCTTCCACTCCTCAAGCGTGACCCCTTTACGGATGGAAGAAAGGGTGATCTTCGCAGTGGTGGGTTCGGGCCAGAGGGGTCTGCGGGTTTGCCTCCACGTACGCCAGGTGCCCGCACACCGGGCGCAGGTGTTTGAGCCCCGTGGAGGCAGAGGGCTGCTTATTGCTGGATGCAAGTGTCCTGCGGGGTCAAGGAACGGCATGGGCACTCCCCGGGCCACACAGGGCACCGGGCCCTTAGAGAGTTCCATGGGAATTCCCCCGCCCATGTCCCCGGTACCCAAGTATGTCCTTAGCACACTGTCTGTGGTGGGCTGAAGGTGCTGATAGGCAGTGTGGCCTGTGGGAAATCGTGCGGTCCTCTGAGTGGCAGGGAGGGCTTCTGTTTCCCCGAACAGGTGCGCAGGGACCCTGTAAAACTGCTGTGACCTCTCAAGGTGGGTCATGTGACCCCTCAAGGGTGGGGCAGGTGACCTCCCAAGGGTGGGTCACGAGACCCCTCAAGGGTGGGTCACGGGACCCCTCAAGGGTGGGTCACGAGACCCGTAAAGGGCGGGTCACGTGACCCGAAAAGCGTGGGTCACGAGACCCCTCTGGGGTGGGTCACGTGACCCCTCAGGGGTGGGTCACGAGACCCCTCTGGGGTGGGTCACGTGACCCCTCTGGGGTGGGTCACGTGACCCCTCAGGGGTGGGTCACGAGACCCCTCAGGGGTGGGTCACGTGACCCCTCTGGGGTGGGTCACGTGACCCCTCAGGGGTGGGTGACGTGACTCCTCAAGGGTGGGTCAGGAGACACCTCAAGGGTGAGTCCCGTGACCTGAGTGAGGCTTGTGGTGGGGAGCCTGAGTGCGCACGCGCGGCCCAGGTATAGGCCCGAAACCTGCCAGCCGCGGCTGGGAGAAAAGCCATCTCCTGGGGGCCTCCCTATGTTCCTCCACTCCTCAAGGAGGACCCCTTTACAGATGGAAGAAAAGGGGGATCTTCGCAGTGGTGGGTTCGGGCCAGAGGGGTCTGTGGGTTTGCCTGCACGTACGCCAAGTGCTCTCACAACGGGCCCAGGTGTTCGAGCCCCGTGGAGGCAGAGGGCTGCTTATTGCTGGATGATAGTGTCCTGCAGGGTTAAGGGACGGCGTGGGCACTCCCAGGGCGACAGAGGGCACCTGGCCTTTAGAGAGTTCCCTGGAAAATTCCCCGCCCAGGCCTCTCGTCCACAAGTCTATCCTGCGCACAGTGTCTGTGCGAGGCTAGGAGTGCTTCTGGGCAGTGTTCCCCAGCGGAAATCGCGTGGTCCTCTAGGTGGCAGGGAGGGCTCCTGTGTCCACAGACAGGTGCCCAGGGACCCTGTGGAACTGCTGTGACCTCTAAAGGGTGGGTTAGGTGAGCCGAGGGAGGTGTGTGCTTGGGAGCCTGAGTGCGCATGCGCGGCCCACGTATAGGCCCGAAACGAGCCAGCCGCGGCTCGGAGAAAAGCCATCCCCTGGGGGCCTCCCCATGTTCTTCCACTCCTCAAGCGTGACCCCTTTACGGATGGAAGAAAGGGTGATCTTCGCAGTGGTGGGTTCGGGCCAGAGGGGTCTGCGGGTTTGCCTCCACGTACGCCAGGTGCCCGCACACCGGGCGCAGGTGTTTGAGCCCCGTGGAGGCAGAGGGCTGCTTATTGCTGGATGCAAGTGTCCTGCGGGGTCAAGGAACGGCATGGGCACTCCCCGGGCCACACAGGGCACCGGGCCCTTAGAGAGTTCCATGGGAATTCCCCCGCCCATGTCCCCGGTACCCAAGTATGTCCTTAGCACACTGTCTGTGGTGGGCTGAAGGTGCTGATAGGCAGTGTGGCCTGTGGGAAATCGTGCGGTCCTCTGAGTGGCAGGGAGGGCTTCTGTTTCCCCGAACAGGTGCGCAGGGACCCTGTAAAACTGCTGTGACCTCTCAAGGTGGGTCATGTGACCCCTCAAGGGTGGGGCAGGTGACCTCCCAAGGGTGGGTCACGAGACCCCTCAAGGGTGGGTCACGGGACCCCTCAAGGGTGGGTCACGAGACCCGTAAAGGGCGGGTCACGTGACCCGAAAAGCGTGGGTCACGAGACCCCTCTGGGGTGGGTCACGTGACCCCTCAGGGGTGGGTCACGAGACCCCTCTGGGGTGGGTCACGTGACCCCTCTGGGGTGGGTCACGTGACCCCTCAGGGGTGGGTCACGAGACCCCTCAGGGGTGGGTCACGTGACACCTCAGTGGTGGGTCACGTGACCCCTCAGGGGTGGGTGACGTGACTCCTCAAGGGTGGGTCAGGAGACACCTCAAGGGTGAGTCCCGTGACCCGAGTGAGGCTTGTGGTGGGGAGCCTGAGTGCGCACGCGCGGCCCAGGTATAGGCCCGAAACCTGCCAGCCGCGGCTGGGAGAAAAGCCATCTCCTGGGGGCCTCCCTATGTTCCTCCACTCCTCAAAAAGGACCCCTTTACAGATGGAAGAAAAGGGGGATCTTCGCAGTGGTGGGTTCGGGCCAGAGGGGTCTGTGGGTTTGCCTGCACGTACGCCAGGTGCTCTCACAACGGGCCCAGGTGTTCGAGCCCCGTGGAGGCAGAGGGCTGCTTATTGCTGGATGATAGTGTCCTGCAGGGTTAAGGGACGGCGTGGGCACTCCCAGGGCGACAGAGGGCACCTGGCCTTTAGAGAGTTCCCTGGAAAATTCCCCGCCCAGGCCTCTCGTCCACAAGTCTATCCTGCGCACAGTGTCTGTGCGAGGCTAGGAGTGCTTCTGGGCAGTGTTCCCCAGCGGAAATCGCGTGGTCCTCTAGGTGGCAGGGAGGGCTCCTGTGTCCACAGACAGGTGCCCAGGGACCCTGTGGAACTGCTGTGACCTCTAAAGGGTGGGTTAGGTGAGCCGAGGGAGGTGTGTGCTTGGGAGCCTGAGTGCGCATGCGCGGCCCACGTATAGGCCCGAAACGAGCCAGCCGCGGCTCGGAGAAAAGCCATCTCCTGGGGGCCTCCCCATGTTCTTCCACTCCTCAAGCGTGACCCCTTTACGGATGGAAGAAAGGGTGATCTTCGCAGTGGTGGGTTCGGGCCAGAGGGGTCTGCGGGTTTGCCTCCACGTACGCCAGGTGCCCGCACACCGGGCGCAGGTGTTTGAGCCCCGTGGAGGCAGAGGGCTGCTTATTGCTGGATGCAAGTGTCCTGCGGGGTCAAGGAAAGGCATGGGCACTCCCGGGGCCACACAGGGCACCGGGCCCTTAGAGAGTTCCATGGGAATTCCCCCGCCCATGTCCCCGGTACCCAAGTCTGTCCTTAGCACACTGTCTGTGCGGGGCTGAAGGTGCTGCTAGGCAGTGTGGCCTGTGGGAAATCGTGCGGTCCTCTGAGTGGCAGGGAGGGCTTCTGTTTCCCCGAACAGGAGCGCAGGGACCCTGTAAAACTGCTGTGACCTCTCAAGGTGCGTCATGTGACCCCTCAAGGGTGGGGCAGGTGACCTCCCAAGGGTGGGTCACGAGACCCCTCAAGGGTGGGTCACGGGACCCCTCAAGGGTGGATCACGAGACCCCTAAAGGGCGGGTCACGTGACCCGAAAAGCGTGGGTCACGAGACCCCTCAAGGGTGGGTCACGTGACCCCTCAGGGGTGGGTCACGAGACCCCTCAGGGGTGGGTCACGTGACCCCTCAGGGGTGGTCACGTGACCCCTCAGGGGTGGGTCACGAGACCCCTCAGGGGTGGGTGACGTGACTCCTCAAGGGTGGGTCAGGAGACACCTCAAGGGTGAGTCCCGTGACCCGAGTGAGGCTTGTGGTGGGGAGCCTGAGTGCGCACGCGCGGCCCAGGTATAGGTCCAAAACCTGCCAGCCGCGGCTCGGAGAAAAGCCATCTCCTGGGGGCCTCCCCATGTTCCTCCACTCCTCAAGGAGGACCCCTTTACAGATGGAAGAAAAGGGGGATCTTCGCAGTGGTGGGTTCGGGCCAGAGGGGTCTGTGGGTTTGCCTGCACGTACGCCAGGTGCTCTCACAACGGGCCCAGGTGTTCGAGCCCCGTGGAGGCAGAGGGCTGCTTATTGCTGGATGATAGTGTCCTGCAGGGTTAAGGGATGGCTTGGGCACTCCCAGGGCGACAGAGGGCACCTGGCCTTTAGAGAGTTCCCTGGAAAATTCCCCGCCCAGGCCTCTCGTCCACAAGTCTATCCTGCGCACAGTGTCTGTGCGAGGCTAGGAGTGCTTCTGGGCAGTGTTCCCCAGCGGAAATCGCTTGGTCCTCTAGGTGGCAGGGAGGGCTCCTGTGTCCACAGACAGGTGCCCAGGGACCCTGTGGAACTGCTGTGACCTCTAAAGGGTGGGTTAGGTGAGCCGAGGGAGGTGTGTGCTTGGGAGCCTGAGTGCACATGCGCGGCCCACGTATAGGCCCGAAACGAGCCAGCCGCGGCTCGGAGAAAAGCCATCTCCTGGGGGCCTCCCCATGTTCTTCCACTCCTCAAGCGTGACCCCTTTACGGATGGAAGAAAGGGTGATCTTCGCAGTGGTGGGTTCGGGCCAGAGGGGTCTGCGGGTTTGCCTCCACGTAAGCCAGGTGCCCGCACACCGGGCGCAGGTGTTTGAGCCCCGTGGAGGCAGAGGGCTGCTTATTGCTGGATGCAAGTGTCCTGCGGGGTCAAGGAACGGCATGGGCACTCCCGGGGCCACACAGGGCACCGGGCCCTTAGAGAGTTCCATGGGAATTCCCCCGCCCATGTCCCCGGTACCCAAGTATGTCCTTAGCACACTGTCTGTGGTGGGCTGAAGGTGCTGATAGGTTGTGTGGCCTGTGGGAAATCGTGCGGTCCTCTGAGTGGCAGGGAGGGCTTCTGTTTCCCCGAACAGGTGCGCAGGGACCCTGTAAAACTGCTGTGACCTCTCAAGGTGGGTCATGTGACCCCTCAAGGGTGGGGCAGGTGACCTCCCAAGGGTGGGTCACGAGACCCCTCAAGGGTGGGTCACGGGACCCCTCAAGGGTGGGTCACGAGACCCCTAAAGGGCGGGTCACGTGACCCGAAAAGCGTGGGTCACGAGACCCCTCTGGGGTGGGTCACGTGACCCCTCAGGGGTGGGTCACGAGACCCCTCTGGGGTGGGTCACGTGACCCCTCTGGGGTGGGTCACGTGACCCCTCAGGGGTGGGTCACGAGACCCCTCAGGGGTGGGTCACGTGACCCCTCTGGGGTGGGTCACGTGACCCCTCAGGGGTGGGTGACGTGACTCCTCAAGGGTGGGTCAGGAGACACCTCAAGGGTGAGTCCCGTGACCTGAGTGAGGCTTGTGGTGGGGAGCCTGAGTGCGCACGCGCGGCCCAGGTATAGGCCCGAAACCTGCCAGCCGCGGCTGGGAGAAAAGCCATCTCCTGGGGGCCTCCCTATGTTCCTCCACTCCTCAAGGAGGACCCCTTTACAGATGGAAGAAAAGGGGGATCTTCGCAGTGGTGGGTTCGGGCCAGAGGGGTCTGTGGGTTTGCCTGCACGTACGCCAAGTGCTCTCACAACGGGCCCAGGTGTTCGAGCCCCGTGGAGGCAGAGGGCTGCTTATTGCTGGATGATAGTGTCCTGCAGGGTTAAGGGACGGCGTGGGCACTCCCAGGGCGACAGAGGGCACCTGGCCTTTAGAGAGTTCCCTGGAAAATTCCCCGCCCAGGCCTCTCGTCCACAAGTCTATCCTGCGCACAGTGTCTGTGCGAGGCTAGGAGTGCTTCTGGGCAGTGTTCCCCAGCGGAAATCGCATGGTCCTCTAGGTGCCAGGGAGGGCTCCTGTGTCCATAGACAGGTGCCCAGGGACCCTGTGGAACTGCTGTGACCTCTAAAGGGTGGGTTAGGTGAGCCGAGGGAGGTGTGTGCTTGGGAGCCTGAGTGCGCATGCGCGGCCCACGTATAGGCCCGAAACGAGCCAGCCGCGGCTCGGAGAAAAGCCATCTCCTGGGGGCCTCCCCATGTTCTTCCACTCCTCAAGCGTGACCCCTTTACGGATGGAAGAAAGGGTGATCTTCGCAGTGGTGGGTTCGGGCCAGAGGGGTCTGCGGGTTTGCCTCCACGTACGCCAGGTGCCCGCACACCGGGCGCAGGTGTTTGAGCCCCGTGGAGGCAGAGGGCTGCTTATTGCTGGATGCAAGTGTCCTGCGGGGTCAAGGAACGGCATGGGCACTCCCCGGGCCACACAGGGCACCGGGCCCTTAGAGAGTTCCATGGGAATTCCCCCGCCCATGTCCCCGGTACCCAAGTATGTCCTTAGCACACTGTCTGTGGTGGGCTGAAGGTGCTGCTAGGCAGTGTGGCCTGTGGGAAATCGTGCGGTCCTCTGAGTGGCAGGGAGGGCTTCTGTTTCCCCGAACAGGTGCGCAGGGACCCTGTAAAACTGCTGTGACCTCTCAAGGTGGGTCATGTGACCCCTCAAGGGTGGGGCAGGTGACCTCCCAAGGGTAGGTCACGAGACCCCTCAAGGGTGGGTCACGGGACCCCTCAAGGGTGGGTCACGAGACCCCTAAAGGGCGGGTCACGTGACCCGAAAAGCGTGGGTCACGAGACCCCTCAAGGGTGGGTCACGTGACCCCTCAGGGGTGGGTCACGAGACCCCTCAGGGGTGGGTCAGCAGACCCCTCAGGGGTGGGTCACGTGACCCCTCTGGGGTGGGTCACGTGACCCCTCAGGGGTGGGTCACGAGACCCCTCAGGGGTGGGTCACGTGACCCCTCAGGGGTGGGTGACGTGACTCCTCAAGGGTGGGTCAGGAGACACCTCAAGGGTGAGTCCCGTGACCCGAGTGAGGCTTGTGGTGGGGAGCCTGAGTGCGCACGCGCGGCCCAGGTATAGGCCCAAAACCTGCCAGCCGCGGCTCGGAGAAAAGCCATCTCCTGGGGGCCTCCCCATGTTCCTCCACTCCTCAAGGAGGACCCCTTTACAGATGGAAGAAAAGGGGGAAATTCGCAGTGGTGGGTTCGGGCCAGAGGGGTTGTGGGTTTGCCTGCACGTACGCCAGGTGCTCTCACAACGGGCCCAGGTGTTCGAGCCCCGTGGAGGCAGAGGGCTGCTTATTGCTGGATGATAGTGTCCTGCAGGGTTAAGGGATGGCGTCGGCACTCCCAGGGCGACAGAGGGCACCTGGCCTTTAGAGAGTTCCCTGGAAAATTCCCCGCCCAGGCCTCTCGTCCACAAGTCTATCCTGCGCACAGTGTCTGTGCGAGGCTAGGAGTGCTTCTGGGCAGTGTTCCCCAGCGGAAATCGCGTGGTCCTCTAGGTGGCAGGGAGGGCTCCTGTGTCCACAGTCAGGTGCCCAGGGACCATGTGGAACTGCTGTGACCTCTAAAGGGTGGGTTAGGTGAGCCGAGGGAGGTGTGTGCTTGGGAGCCTGAGTGCGCATGCGCGGCCCACGTATAGGCCCGAAACGAGCCAGCCGCGGCTCGGAGAAAAGCCATCTCCTGGGGGCCTCCCCATGTTCTTCCACTCCTCAAGCGTGACCCCTTTACGGATGGAAGAAAGGGTGATCTTCGCAGTGGTGGGTTCGGGCCAGAGGGGTCTGCGGGTTTGCCTCCACGTACGCCAGGTGCCCGCACACCGGGCGCTGGTGTTCGAGCCCCGTGGAGGCAGAGGGCTGCTTATTGCTGGATGCAAGTGTCCTGCGGGGTCAAGGAACGGCATGGGCACTCCCCGGGCCACACAGGGCACCGGGCCCTTAGAGAGTTCCATGGGAATTCCCCCGCCCATGTCCCCGGTACCCAAGTATGTCCTTAGCACACTGTCTGTGCTGGGCTGAAGGTGCTGCTAGGCAGTGTGGCCTGTGGGAAATCGTGCGGTCCTCTGAGTGGCAGGGAGGGCTTCAGTTTCCCCGAACAGGTGCGCAGGGACCCTGTAAAACTGCTGTGACCTCTCAAGGTGGGTCATGTGACCCCTCAAGGGTGGGGCAGGTGACCTCCCAAGGGTGGGTCACGAGACCCCTCAAGGGTGGGTCACGGGACCCCTCAAGGGTGGGTCACGAGACCCCTAAAGGGCGGGTCACGTGACCCGAAAAGCGTGGGTCACGAGACCCCTCAAGGGTGGGTCACGTGACCCCTCAGGGGTGGGTCACGAGACCCCTCAGGGGTGGGTCACGAGACCCCTCAGGGGTGGGTCACGTGACCCCTCTGGGGTGGGTCACGTGACCCCTCAGGGGTGGGTGACGTGACTCCTCAAGGGTGGGTCAGGAGACACCTCAAGGGTGAGTCCCGTGACCCGAGTGAGGCTTGTGGTGGGGAGCCTGAGTGCGCACGCGCGGCCCACGTATAGGCCCAAAACCTGCCAGCCGCAGCTCGGAGAAAAGCCATCTCCTGGGGGCCTCCCCATGTTCCTCCACTCCTCAAGGAGGACCCCTTTACAGATGGAAGAAAAGGGGGATCTTCGCAGTGGTGGGTTCGGGCCAGAGGGTCTGTGGGTTTGCCTGCACGTACGACAGGTGCTCTCACAACGGGCCCAGGTGTTCGAGCCCCGTGGAGGCAGAGGGCTGCTTATTGCTGGATGATAGTGTCCTGCAGGGTTAAGGGATGGCGTGGGCACTCCCAGGGCGACAGAGGGCACCTGGCCTTTAGAGAGTTCCCTGGAAAATTCCCCGCCCAGGCCTCTCGTCCACAAGTCTATCCTGCGCACAGTGTCTGTGCGAGGCTAGGAGTGCTTCTGGGCAGTGTTCCCCAGCGGAAATCGCTTGGTCCTCTAGGTGGCAGGGAGGGCTCCTGTGTCCACAGACAGGTGCCCAGGGACCCTGTGGAACTGCTGTGACCTCTAAAGGGTGGGTTAGGTGAGCCGAGGGAGGTGTGTGCTTGGGAGCCTGAGTGCGCATGGGCGGCCCACGTATAGGCCCGAAACGAGCCAGCCGCGGCTCGGAGAAAAGCCATCTCCTGGGGGCCTCCCCATGTTCTTCCACTCCTCAAGCGTGACCCCTTTACGGATGGAAGAAAGGGTGATCTTCGCAGTGGTGGGTTCGGGCCAGAGGGGTCTGCGGGTTTGCCTCCACGTAAGCCAGGTGCCCGCACACCGGGCGCACGTGTTTGAGCCCCGTGGAGGCAGAGGGCTGCTTATTGCTGGATGCAAGTGTCCTGCGGGGTCAAGGAACGGCATGGGCACTCCCGGGGCCACACAGGGCACCGGGCCCTTAGAGAGTTCCATGGAAATTCCCCCGCCCATGTCCCAGATACCCAAGTCTTTCCTTAGCACACTGTCTGTGCGGGGCTGAAGGTGCTGCTAGGCAGTGTGGCCTGTGGGAAATCGTGCGGTCCTCTGAGTGGCAGGGAGGGCTTCTGTTTCCCCGAACAGGTGCGCAGGGACCCTGTAAAACTGCTGTGACCTCTCAAGGTGCGTTATTTGACCCATCAAGGGTGGGGCAGGTGACCTCCCAAGGGTGGGTCACGAGACCCCTCAAGGGTGGGTCACGGGACCCCTCAAGGGTGGATCACGAGACCCCTAAAGGGCGGGTCACGTGACCCGAAAAGCGTGGGTCACGAGACCCCTCAAGGGTGGGTCACGTGACCCCTCAGGGGTGGGTCACCAGACCCCTCAGGGGTGGGTCACGTGACTCCTCTGGGGTGGTCACGTGACCCCTCAGGGGTGGGTCACGAGACCCCTCAGGGGTGGGTCACGTGACCCCTCAGGGGTGGGTCAGGAGACACCTCAAGGGTGAGTCCCGTGACCCGAGTGAGGCTTGTGGTGGGGAGCCTGAGTGCGCACGCGCGGCCCAGGTATAGGCCCGAAACGAGCCAGCCGCGGCTCGGAGAAAAGCCATCTCCTGGGGGCCTCCCCATGTTCTTCCACTCCTCAAGCGTGACCCCTTTACGGATGGAAGAAAGGGTGATCTTCGCAGTGGTGGGTTCGGGCCAGAGGGGTCTGCGGGTTTACCTCCACGTACGCCAGGTGCCCGCACACCGGGCGCTGGTGTTCGAGCCCCGTGGAGGCAGAGGGCTGCTTATTGCTGGATGCAAGTGTCCTGCGGGGTCAAGGAACGGCATGGGCACTCCCCGGGCCACACAGGGCACCGGGCCCTTAGAGAGTTCCATGGGAATTCCCCCGCCCATGTCCCCGGTACCCAAGTATGTCCTTAGCACACTGTCTGTGCTGGGCTGAAGGTGCTGATAGGCAGTGTGGCCTGTGGGAAATCGTGCGGTCCTCTGAGTGGCAGGGAGGGCTTCAGTTTCCCCGAACAGGTGCGCAGGGACCCTGTAAAACTGCTGTGACCTCTCAAGGTGGGTCATGTGACCCCTCAAGGGTGGGGCAGGTGACCTCCCAAGGGTGGGTCACGAGACCCCTCAAGGGTGGGTCACGGGACCCCTCAAGGGTGGGTCACGAGACCCCTAAAGGGCGGGTCACGTGACCCGAAAAGCGTGGGTCACGAGACCCCTCAAGGGTGGGTCACGTGACCCCTCAGGGGTGGGTCACGAGACCCCTCAGGGGTGGGTCACGAGACCCCTCAGGGGTGGGTCACGTGACCCCTCTGGGGTGGGTCACGTGACCCCTCAGGGGTGGGTCACGAGACCCCTCAGGGGTGGGTCACGTGACCCCTCTGGGGTGGGTCACGTGACCCCTCAGGGGTGGGTGACGTGACTCCTCAAGGGTGGGTCAGGAGACACCTCAAGGGTGAGTCCCGTGACCCGAGTGAGGCTTGTGGTGGGGAGCCTGACTGCGCACGCGCGGCCCACGTATAGGCCCAAAACCTGCCAGCCGCGGCTCGGAGAAAAGCCATCTCCTGGGGGCCTCCCCATGTTCCTCCACTCCTCAAGGAGGACCCCTTTACAGATGGAAGAAAAGGGGGATCTTCGCAGTGGTGGGTTCGGGCCAGAGGGGTCTGTGGGTTTGCCTGCACGTACGCCAGGTGCTCTCACAACGGGCCCAGGTGTTCGAGCCCCGTGGAGGCAGAGGGCTGCTTATTGCTGGATGATAGTGTCCTGCAGGGTTAAGGGATGGCGTGGGCACTCCCAGGGCGACAGAGTGCACCTGGCCTTTAGAGAGTTCCCTGGAAAATTCCCCGCCCAGGCCTCTCGTCCACAAGTCTATCCTGCGCACAGTGTCTGTGCGAGGCTAGGAGTGCTTCTGGGCAGTGTTCCCCAGCGGAAATCGCGTGGTCCTCTAGGTGCCAGGGAGGGCTCCTGTGTCCACAGACAGGTGCCCAGGGACCCTGTGGAACTGCTGTGACCTCTAAAGGGTGGGTTAGGTGAGCCGAGGGAGGTGTGTGCTTGGGAGCCTGAGTGCGCATGCGCGGCCCACGTATAGGCCCGAAACGAGCCAGCCGCGGCTCGGAGAAAAGCCATCTCCTGGGGGCCTCCCCATGTTCTTCCACTCCTCAAGCGTGACCCCTTTACGGATGGAAGAAAGGGTGATCTTCGCAGTGGTGGGTTCGGGCCAGAGGGGTCTGCGGGTTTGCCTCCACGTACGCCAGGTGCCCGCACACCGGGCGCTGGTGTTCGAGTCCCGTGGAGGCAGAGGGCTGCTTATTGCTGGATGCAAGTGTCCTGCGGGGTCAAGGAACGGCATGGGCACTCCCCGGGCCACACAGGGCACCGGGCCCTTAGAGAGTTCCATGGGAATTCCCCCGCCCATGTCCCCGGTACCCAAGTATGCCCTTAGCACACTGTCTGTGCTGGGCTGAAGGTGCTGATAGGCAGTGTGGCCTGTGGGAAATCGTGCGGTCCTCTGAGTGGCAGGGAGGGCTTCAGTTTCCCCGAACAGGTGCGCAGGGACCCTGTAAAACTGCTGTGACCTCTCAAGGTGGGTCATGTGACCCCTCAAGGGTGGGGCAGGTGACCTCCCAAGGGTGGGTCACGAGACCCCTCAAGGGTGGGTCACGGGACCCCTCAAGGGTGGGTCACGAGACCCCTAAAGGGCGGGTCACGTGACCCGAAAAGCGTGGGTCACGAGACCCCTCAAGGGTGGGTCACGTGACCCCTCAGGGGTGGGTCACGAGACCCCTCAGGGGTGGGTCACGAGACCCCTCAGGGGTGGGTCACGTGACCCCTCTGGGGTGGGTCACGTGACCCCTCAGGGGTGGGTCACGAGACCTCTCAGGGGTGGGTCACGTGACCCCTCAGGGGTGGGTCACGTGACCCCTCAGGTGTGGGTGACGTGACTCCTCAAGGGTGGGTCAGGAGACACCTCAAGGGTGAGTCCCGTGACCCGAGTGAGGCTTGTGGTGGGGAGCCTGAGTGCGCACGCGCGGCCCAGGTATAGGCCCAAAACCTGCCAGCCGCGGCTCGGAGAAAAGCCATCTCCTGGGGGCCTCCCCATGTTCCTCCACTCCTCAAGGAGGACCCCTTTACAGATGGAAGAAAAGGGGGATCTTCGCAGTGGTGGGTTCGGGCCAGAGGGGCCTGTGGGTTTGCCTGCACGTACGCCAGGTGCTCTCACAACGGGCCCAGGTGTTCGAGCCCCGTGGAGGCAGAGGGCTGCTTATTGCTGGATGATAGTGTCCTGCAGGGTTAAGGGATGGCGTGGGCACTCCCAGGGCGACAGAGGGCACCTGGCCTTTAGAGAGTTCCCTGGAAAATTCCCCGCCCAGGCCTCTCGTCCACAAGTCTATCCTGCGCACAGTGTCTGTGCGAGGCTAGGAGTGCTTCTGGGCAGTGTTCCCCAGCGGAAATCGCGTGGTCCTCTAGGTGGCAGGGAGGGCTCCTGTGTCCACAGACAGGTGCCCAGGGACCCTGTGGAACTGCTGTGACCTCTAAAGGGTGGGTTAGGTGAGCCGAGGGAGGTGTGTGCTTGGGAGCCTGAGTGCGCATGCGCGGCCCACGTATAGGCCCGAAACGAGCCAGCCGCGGCTCGGAGAAAAGCCATCTCCTGGGGGCCTCCCCATGTTCTTCCACTCCTCAAGCGTGACCCCTTTACGGATGGAAGAAAGGGTGATCTTCGCAGTGGTGGGTTCGGGCCAGAGGGGTCTGCGGGTTTGCCTCCACGTACGCCAGGTGCCCGCACACCGGGCGCAGGTGTTTGAGCCCCGTGGAGGCAGAGGGCTGCTTATTGCTGGATGCAAGTGTCCTGCGGGGTCAAGGAACGGCATGGGCACTCCCCGGGCCACACAGGGCACCGGGCCCTTAGAGAGTTCCATGGGAATTCCCCCGCCCATGTCCCCGGTACCCAAGTATGTCCTTAGCACACTGTCTGTGGTGGGCTGAAGGTGCTGATAGGCAGTGTGGCCTGTGGGAAATCGTGCGGTCCTCTGAGTGGCAGGGAGGGCTTCTGTTTCCCCGAACAGGTGCGCAGGGACCCTGTAAAACTGCTGTGACCTCTCAAGGTGGGTCATGTGACCCCTCAAGTGTGGGGCAGGTGACCTCCCAAGGGTGGGTCACGAGACCCCTCAAGGGTGGGTCACGGGACCCCTCAAGGGTGGGTCACGAGACCCCTAAAGGGCGGGTCACGTGACCCGAAAAGCGTGGGTCACGAGACCCCTCAAGGGTGGGTCACGTGACCCCTCAGGGGTGGGTCACGAGACCCCTCAGGGGTGGGTCACGAGACCCCTCAGGGGTGGGTCACGTGACCCCTCTGGGGTGGGTCACGAGACCCCTCAGGGGTGGGTCACGAGACCCCTCAGGGGTGGGTCACGTGATCCCTCTGGGGTGGGTCACGAGACCCCTCAGGGGTGGGTCACGTGACCCCTCTGGGGTGGGTCACGTGACCCCTCAGGGGTGGGTGACGTGACTCCTCAAGGGTGGGTCAGGAGACACCTCAAGGGTGAGTCCCGTGACCCGAGTGAGGCTTGTGGTGGGGAGCCTGAGTGCGCACGCGCGGCCCAGGTATAGGCCCAAAACCTGCCAGCCGCGGCTCGGAGAAAAGCCATCTCCTGGGGGCCTCCCCATGTTCCTCCACTCCTCAAGGAGGACCCCTTTACAGATGGAAGAAAAGGGGGATCTTCGCAGTGGTGGGTTCGGGCCAGAGGGGTCTGTGGGTTTGCCTGCACGTACGCCAGGTGCTCTCACAACGGGCCCAGGTGTTCGAGCCCCGTGGAGGCAGAGGGCTGCTTATTGCTGGATGATAGTGTCCTGCAGGGTTAAGGGATGGCGTGGGCACTCCCAGGGCGACAGAGGGCACCTGGCCTTTAGAGAGTTCCCTGGAAAATTCCCCGCCCAGGCCTCTCGTCCACAAGTCTATCCTGCGCACAGTGTCTGTGCGAGGCTAGGAGTGCTTCTGGGCAGTGTTCCCCAGCGGAAATCGCGTGGTCCTCTAGGTGGCAGGGAGGGCTCCTGTGTCCACAGACAGGTGCCCAGGGACCCTGTGGAACTGCTGTGACCTCTAAAGGGTGGGTTAGGTGAGCCGAGGGAGGTGTGTGCTTGGGAGCCTGAGTGCGCATGCGCGGCCCACGTATAGGCCCGAAACGAGCCAGCCGCGGCTCGGAGAAAAGCCATCTCCTGGGGGCCTCCCCATGTTCTTCCACTCCTCAAGCGTGACCCCTTTACGGATGGAAGAAAGGGTGATCTTCGCAGTGGTGGGTTCGGGCCAGAGGGGTCTGCGGGTTTGCCTCCACGTACCCCAGGTGCCCGCACACCGGGCGCAGGTGTTTGAGCCCCGTGGAGGCAGAGGGCTGCTTATTGCTGGATGCAAGTGTCCTGCGGGGTCAAGGAACGGCATGGGCACTCCCCGGGCCACACAGGGCACCGGGCCCTTAGAGAGTTCCATGGGAATTCCCCCGCCCATGTCCCCGGTACCCAAGTATGTCCTTAGCACACTGTCTGTGGTGGGCTGAAGGTGCTGATAGGCAGTGTGGCCTGTGGGAAATCGTGCGGTCCTCTGAGTGGCAGGGAGGGCTTCTGTTTCCCCGAACAGATGCGCAGGGACCCTGTAAAACTGCTGTGACCTCTCAAGGTGGGTCATGTGACCCCTCAAGGGTGGGGCAGGTGACCTCCCAAGGGTAGGTCACGAGACCCCTCAAGGGTGGGTCACGGGACCCCTCAAGGGTGGGTCACGAGACCCCTCAGGGGTGGGTCACGAGACCCCTCAGGGGTGGGTCACGTGACCCCTCTGGGGTGGGTCACGAGACCCCTCAGGGGTGGGTCACGAGACCCCTCAGGGGTGGGTCACGTGACCCCTCTGGGGTGGGTCACGAGACCCCTCAGGGGTGGGTCACGTGACCCCTCTGGGGTGGGTCACGTGACCCCTCAGGGGTGGGTGACGTGACTCCTCAAGGGTGGGTCAGGAGACACCTCAAGGGTGAGTCCCGTGACCCGAGTGAGGCTTGTGGTGGGGAGCCTGAGTGCGCACGCGCGGCCCAGGTATAGGCCCAAAACCTGCCAGCCGCGGCTCGGAGAAAAGCCATCTCCTGGGGGCCTCCCCATGTTCCTCCACTCCTCAAGGAGGACCCCTTTAAAGATGGAAGAAAAGGGGGATCTTCGCAGTGGTGGGTTCGGGCCAGAGGGGTCTGTGGGTTTGCCTGCACGTACGCCAGGTGCTCTCACAACGGGCCCAGGTGTTCGAGCCCCGTGGAGGCAGAGGGCTGCTTATTGCTGGATGATAGTGTCCTGCAGGGTTAAGGGATGGCGTGGGCACTCCCAGGGCGACAGAGGGCACCTGGCCTTTAGAGAGTTCCCTGGAAAATTCCCCGCCCAGGCCTCTCGTCCACAAGTCTATCCTGCGCACAGTGTCTGTGCGAGGCTAGGAGTGCTTCTGGGCAGTGTTCCCCAGCGGAAATCGCGTGGTCCTCTAGGTGGCAGGGAGGGCTCCTGTGTCCACAGACAGGTGCCCAGGGACCCTGTGGAACTGCTGTGACCTCTAAAGGGTGGGTTAGGTGAGCCGAGGGAGGTGTGTGCTTGGGAGCCTGAGTGCGCATGCGCGGCCCACGTATAGGCCCGAAACGAGCCAGCCGCGGCTGGGAGAAAAGCCATCTCCTGGGGGCCTCCCCATGTTCTTCCACTCCTCAAGCGTGACCCCTTTACGGATGGAAGAAAGGGTGATCTTCGCAGTGGTGGGTTCGGGCCAGAGGGGTCTGCGGGTTTGCCTCCACGTACGCCAGGTGCCCGCACACCGGGCGCTGGTGTTCGAGCCCCGTGGAGGCAGAGGGCTGCTTATTGCTGGATGCAAGTGTCCTGCGGGGTCAAGGAACGGCATGGGCACTCCCCGGGCCACACAGGGCACCGGGCCCTTAGAGAGTTCCATGGGAATTCCCCCGCCCATGTCCCCGGTACCCAAGTATGTCCTTAGCACACTGTCTGTGCTGGGCTGAAGGTGCTGATAGGCAGTGTGGCCTGTGGGAAATCGTGCGGTCCTCTGAGTGGCAGGGAGGGCTTCAGTTTCCCCGAACAGGTGCGCAGGGACCCTGTAAAACTGCTGTGACCTCTCAAGGTGGGTCATGTGACCCCTCAAGGGTGGGGCAGGTGACCTCCCAAGGGTGGGTCACGAGACCCCTCAAGGGTGGGTCACGGGACCCCTCAAGGGTGGGTCACGAGACCCCTAAAGGGCGGGTCACGTGACCCGAAAAGCGTGGGTCACGAGACCCCTCAAGGGTGGGTCACGTGACCCCTCAGGGGTGGGTCACGAGACCCCTCAGGGGTGGGTCACGAGACCCCTCAGGGGTGGGTCACGTGACCCCTCTGGGGTGGGTCACGTGACCCCTCAGGGGTGGGTCACGTGACCCCTCAGGGGTGGGTCACGTGACCCCTCTGGGGTGGGTCACGTGACCCCTCAGGGGTGGGTGACGTGACTCCTCAAGGGTGGGTCAGGAGACACCTCAAGGGTGAGTCCCGTGACCCGAGTGAGGCTTGTGGTGGGGAGCCTGAGTGCGCACGCGCGGCCCACGTATAGGCCCAAAACCTGCCAGCCGCGGCTCGGAGAAAAGCCATCTCCTGGGGGCCTCCCCATGTTCCTCCACTCCTCAAGGAGGACCCCTTTACAGATGGAAGAAAAGGGGGATCTTCGCAGTGGTGGGTTCGGGCCAGAGGGGTCTGTGGGTTTGCCTGCACGTACGCCAGGTGCTCTCACAACGGGCCCAGGTGTTCGAGCCCCGTGGAGGCAGAGGGCTGCTTATTGCTGGATGATAGTGTCCTGCAGGGTTAAGGGATGGCGTGGGCACTCCCAGGGCGACAGAGGGCACCTGGCCTTTAGAGAGTTCCCTGGAAAATTCCCCGCCCAGGCCTCTCGTCCACAAGTCTATCCTGCGCACAGTGTCTGTGCGAGGCTAGGAGTGCTTCTGGGCAGTGTTCCCCAGCGGAAATCGCGTGGTCCTCTAGGTGGCAGGGAGGGCTCCTGTGTCCACAGACAGGTGCCCAGGGACCCTGTGGAACTGCTGTGACCTCTAAAGGGTGGGTTAGGTGAGCCGAGGGAGGTGTGTGCTTGGGAGCCTGAGTGCGCATGCGCGGCCCACGTATAGGCCCGAAACGAGCCAGCCGCGGCTCGGAGAAAAGCCATCTCCTGGGGGCCTCCCCATGTTCTTCCACTCCTCAAGCGTGACCCCTTTACGGATGGAAGAAAGGGTGATCTTCGCAGTGGTGGGTTCGGGCCAGAGGGGTCTGCGGGTTTGCCTCCACGTAAGCCAGGTGCCCGCACACCGGGCGCAGGTGTTTGAGCCCCGTGGAGGCAGAGGGCTGCTTATTGCTGGATGCAAGTGTCCTGCGGGGTCAAGGAACGGCATGGGCACTCCCGGGGCCACACAGGGCACCGGGCCCTTAGAGAGTTCCATGGAAATTCCCCCGCCCATTACACGGTACCCAAGTCTTTCCTTAGCACACTGTCTGTGCGGGGCTGAAGGTGCTGCTAGGCAGTGTGGCCTGTGGGAAATCGTGCGGTCCTCTGAGTGGCAGGGAGGGCTTCTGTTTCCCCGAACAGGTGCGCAGGAACCCTGTAAAACTGCTGTGACCTCTCAAGGTGCGTCATGTGACCCCTCAAGGGTGGGGCAGGTGACCTCCCAAGGGTGGGTCACCAGACCCCTCAAGGGTGGGTCACGTGACCCCTCAGGGGTGGGTCACGAGACCCCTCAGGGGTGGGTCACGTGACCCCTCTGGGGTGGTCACGTGACCCCTCAGGGGTGGGTCACGAGACCCCTCAGGGGTGGGTCACGTGACCCCTCAGGGGTGGGTCACGTGACCCCTCAGGGGTGGGTGACGTGACTCCTCAAGGGTGGGTCAGGAGACACCTCAAGGGTGAGTCCCGTGACCCGAGTGAGGCTTGTGGTGGGGAGCCTGAGTGCGCACGCGCGGCCCAGGTATAGGCCCAAAACCTGCCAGCCGCGGCTCGGAGAAAAGCCATCTCCTGGGGGCCTCCCCATGTTCTTCCACTCCTCAAGCGTGACCCCTTTACGGATGGAAGAAAGGGTGATCTTCGCAGTGGTGGGTTCGGGCCAGAGGGGTCTGCGGGTTTGCCTCCACGTACGCCAGGTGCCCGCACACCGGGCGCTGGTGTTCGAGCCCCGTGGAGGCAGAGGGCTGCTTATTGCTGGATGCAAGTGTCCTGCGGGGTCAAGGAACGGCATGGGCACTCCCCGGGCCACACAGGGCACCGGGCCCTTAGAGAGTTCCATGGGAATTCCCCCGCCCATGTCCCCGGTACCCAAGTATGTCCTTAGCACACTGTCTGTGCTGGGCTGAAGGTGCTGATAGGCAGTGTGGCCTGTGGGAAATCGTGCGGTCCTCTGAGTGGCAGGGAGGGCTTCAGTTTCCCCGAACAGGTGCGCAGGGACCCTGTAAAACTGCTGTGACCTCTCAAGGTGGGTCATGTGACCCCTCAAGGGTGGGGCAGGTGACCTCCCAAGGGTGGGTCACGAGACCCCTCAAGGGTGGGTCACGGGACCCCTCAAGGGTGGGTCACGAGACCCCTAAAGGGCGGGTCACGTGACCCGAAAAGCGTGGGTCACGAGACCCCTCAAGGGTGGGTCACGTGACCCCTCAGGGGTGGGTCACGAGACCCCTCAGGGGTGGGTCACGAGACCCCTCAGGGGTGGGTCACGTGACCCCTCTGGGGTGGGTCACGTGACCCCTCAGGGGTGGGTCACGTGACCCCTCAGGGGTGGGTCACGTGACCCCTCTGGGGTGGGTCACCTGACCCCTCAGGGGTGGGTGACGTGACTCCTCAAGGGTGGGTCAGGAGACACCTCAAGGGTGAGTCCCGTGACCCGAGTGAGGCTTGTGGTGGGGAGCCTGAGTGCGCACGCGCGGCCCACGTATAGGCCCAAAACCTGCCAGCCGCGGCTCGGAGAAAAGCCATCTCCTGGGGGCCTCCCCATGTTCCTCCACTCCTCAAGGAGGACCCCTTTACAGATGGAAGAAAAGGGGGATCTTCGCAGTGGTGGGTTCGGGCCAGAGGGGTCTGTGGGTTTGCCTGCACGTACGCCAGGTGCTCTCACAACGGGCCCAGGATTTCGAGCCCCGTGGAGGCAGAGGGCTGCTTATTGCTGGATGATAGTGTCCTGCAGGGTTAAGGGATGGCGTGGGCACTCCCAGGGCGACAGAGGGCACCTGGCCTTTAGAGAGTTCCCTGGAAAATTCCCCGCCCAGGCCTCTCGTCCACAAGTCTATCCTGCGCACAGTGTCTGTGCGAGGCTAGGAGTGCTTCTGGGCAGTGTTCCCCAGCGGAAATCGCGTGGTCCTCTAGGTGGAAGGGAGGGCTCCTGTGTCCACAGACAGGTGCCCAGGGACCCTGTGGAACTGCTGTGACCTCTAAAGGGTGGGTTAGGTGAGCCGAGGGAGGTGTGTGCTTGGGAGCCTGAGTGCGCATGCGCGGCCCACGTATAGGCCCGAAACGAGCCAGCCGCGGCTCGGAGAAAAGCCATCTCCTGGGGGCCTCCCCATGTTCTTCCACTCCTCAAGCGTGACCCCTTTACGGATGGAAGAAAGGGTGATCTTCGCAGTGGTGGGTTCGGGCCAGAGGGGTCTGCGGGTTTGCCTCCACGTAAGCCAGGTGCCCGCACACCGGGCGCAGGTGTTTGAGCCCCGTGGAGGCAGAGGGCTGCTTATTGCTGGATGCAAGTGTCCTGCGGGGTCAAGGAACGGCATGGGCACTCCCGGGGCCACACAGGGCACCGGGCCCTTAGAGAGTTCCATGGAAATTCCCCCGCCCATTACCCGGTACCCAAGTCTTTCCTTAGCACACTGTCTGTGCGGGGCTGAAGGTGCTGCTAGGCAGTGTGGCCTGTGGGAAATCGTGCGGTCCTCTGAGTGGCAGGGAGGGCTTCTGTTTCCCCGAACAGGTGCGCAGGAACCCTGTAAAACTGCTGTGACCTCTCAAGGTGCGTCATGTGACCCCTCAAGGGTGGGGCAGGTGACCTCCCAAGGGTGGGTCACGAGACCCCTCAAGGGTGGGTCACGGGACCCATCAAGGGTGGATCACGAGACCCCTAAAGGGCGGGTCACGTGACCCGAAAAGCGTGGGTCACGAGACCCCTCAAGGGTGGGTCACGTGACCCCTCAGGGGTGGGTCACGAGACCCCTCAGGGGTGGGTCACGTGACCCCTCTGGGGTGGTCACGTGACCCCTCAGGGGTGGGTCACGAGACCCCTCAGGGGTGGGTCACGTGACCCCTCAGGGGTGGGTCACGTGACCCCTCAGGGGTGGGTGACGTGACTCCTCAAGGGTGGGTCAGGAGACACCTCAAGGGTGAGTCCCGTGACCCGAGTGAGGCTTGTGGTGGGGAGCCTGAGTGCGCACGCGCGGCCCAGGTATAGGCCCAAAACCTGCCAGCCGCGGCTCGGAGAAAAGCCATCTCCTGGGGGCCTCCCCATGTTCTTCCACTCCTCAAGCGTGACCCCTTTACGGATGGAAGAAAGGGTGATCTTCGCAGTGGTGGGTTCGGGCCAGAGGGGTCTGCGGGTTTGCCTCCACGTACGCCAGGTGCCCGCACACCGGGCGCTGGTGTTCGAGCCCCGTGGAGGCAGAGGGCTGCTTATTGCTGGATGCAAGTGTCCTGCGGGGTCAAGGAACGGCATGGGCACTCCCCGGGCCACACAGGGCACCGGGCCCTTAGAGAGTTCCATGGGAATTCCCCCGCCCATGTCCCCGGTACCCAAGTATGTCCTTAGCACACTGTCTGTGCTGGGCTGAAGGTGCTGATAGGCAGTGTGGCCTGTGGGAAATCGTGCGGTCCTCTGAGTGGCAGGGAGGGCTTCAGTTTCCCCGAACAGGTTCGCAGGGACCCTGTAAAACTGCTGTGACCTCTCAAGGTGCGTCATGTGACCCCTCAAGAGTGGGGCAGGTGACCTCCCAAGGGTGGGTCACGAGACCCCTCAAGGGTGGGTCACGGGACCCCTCAAGGGTGGGTCACGAGACCCCTAAAGGGCGGGTCACGTGACCCGAAAAGCGTGGGTCACGAGACCCCTCTGGGGTGGGTCACGTGACCCCTCAGGGGTGGGTCACGAGACCCCTCAGGGGTGGGTCACGTGACCCCTCTGGGGTGGGTCACGTGACCCCTCAGGGGTGGGTCACGAGACCCCTCAGGGGTGGGTCACGTGACACCTCAGTGGTGGGTCACGTGACCCCTCAGGGGTGGGTGACGTGACTCCTCAAGGGTGGGTCAGGAGACACCTCAAGGGTGAGTCCCGTGACCTGAGTGAGGCTTGTGGTGGGGAGCCTGAGTGCGCACGCGCGGCCCAGGTATAGGCCCGAAACCTGCCAGCCGCGGCTGGGAGAAAAGCCATCTCCTGGGGGCCTCCCTATGTTCCTCCACTCCTCAAGGAGGACCCCTTTACAGATGGAAGAAAAGGGGGATCTTCGCAGTGGTGGGTTCGGGCCAGAGGGGTCTGTGGGTTTGCCTGCACGTACGCCAGGTGCTCTCACAACGGGCCCAGGTGTTCGAGCCCCGTGGAGGCAGAGGGCTGCTTATTGCTGGATGATAGTGTCCTGCAGGGTTAAGGGACGGCGTGGGCACTCCCAGGGCGACAGAGGGCACCTGGCCTTTAGAGAGTTCCCTGGAAAATTCCCCGCCCAGGCCTCTCGTCCACAAGTCTATCCTGCGCACAGTGTCTGTGCGAGGCTAGGAGTGCTTCTGCGCAGTGTTCCCCAGCGGAAATCGCGTGGTCCTCTAGGTGGCAGGGAGGGCTCCTGTGTCCACAGACAGGTGCCCAAGGACCCTGTGGAACTGCTGTGACCTCTAAAGGGTGGGTTAGGTGAGCCGAGGGAGGTGTGTGCTTGGGAGCCTGAGTGCGCATGCGCGGCCCACGTATAGGCCCGAAACGAGCCAGCCGCGGCTCGGAGAAAAGCCATCTCCTGGGGGCCTCCCCATGTTCTTCCACTCCTCAAGCGTGACCCCTTTACGGATGGAAGAAAGGGTGATCTTCGCAGTGGTGGGTTCGGGCCAGAGGGGTCTGCGGGTTTGCCTCCACGTAAGCCAGGTGCCCGCACACCGGGCGCAGGTGTTTGAGCCCCGTGGAGGCAGAGGGCTGCTTATTGCTGGATGCAAGTGTCCTGCGGGGTCAAGGAACGGCATGGGCACTCCCGGGGCCACACAGGGCACCGGGCCCTTAGAGAGTTCCATGGGAATTCCCCCGCCCATGTCCCCGGTACCCAAGTATGTCCTTAGCACACTGTCTGTGCGGGGCTGAAGGTGCTGCTAGGCAGTGTGGCCTGTGGGAAATCGTGCGGTCCTCTGAGTGGCAGGGAGGGCTTCTGTTTCCCCGAACAGGTGCGCAGGGACCCTGTAAAACTGCTGTGACCTCTCAAGGTGGGTCATGTGACCCCTCAAGGGTGGGGCAGGTGACCTCCCAAGGGTGGGTCACGAGACCCCTCAAGGGTGGGTCACGTGACCCCTCAGGGGTGGGTCACGAGACCCCTCAGGGGTGGGTCACGAGACCCCTCAGGGGTGGGTCACGTGACCCCTCTGGGGTGGGTCACGTGACCCCTCAGGGGTGGGTCACGAGACCCCTCAGGGGTGGGTCACGTGACCCCTCTGGGGTGGGTCACGTGACCCCTCAGGGGTGGGTGACGTGACTCCTCAAGGGTGGGTCAGGAGACACCTCAAGGGTGAGTCCCGTGACCCGAGTGAGGCTTGTGGTGGGGAGCCTGAGTGCGCACGCGCGGCCCAGGTATAGGCCCAAAACCTGCCAGCCGCGGCTCGGAGAAAAGCCATCTCCTGGGGGCCTCCCCATGTTCTTCCACTCCTCAAGCGTGACCCCTTTACGGATGGAAGAAAGGGTGATCTTCGCAGTGGTGGGTTCGGGCCAGAGGGGTCTGCGGGTTTGCCTCCACGTACGCCAGGTGCCCGCACACCGGGCGCTGGTGTTCGAGCCCCGTGGAGGCAGAGGGCTGCTTATTGCTGGATGCAAGTGTCCTGCGGGGTCAAGGAACGGCATGGGCACTCCCCGGGCCACACAGGGCACCGGGCCCTTAGAGAGTTCCATGGGAATTCCCCCGCCCATGTCCCCGGTACCCAAGTATGTCCTTAGCACACTGTCTGTGCTGGGCTGAAGGTGCTGATAGGCAGTGTGGCCTGTGGGAAATCGTGCGGTCCTCTGAGTGGCAGGGAGGGCTTCAGTTTCCCCGAACAGGTGCGCAGGGACCCTGTAAAACTGCTGTGACCTCTCAAGGTGGGTCATGTGACCCCTCAAGGGTGGGGCAGGTGACCTCCCAAGGGTGGGTCACGAGACCCCTCAAGGGTCGGTCACGGGACCCCTCAAGGGTGTGTCACGAGACCCCTAAAGGGCGGGTCACGTGACCCGAAAAGCGTGGGTCACGAGACCCCTCAAGGGTGGGTCACGTGACCCCTCAGGGGTGGGTCACGAGACCCCTCAGGGGTGGGTCACGAGACCCCTCAGGGGTGGGTCACGTGACCCCTCTGGGGTGGGTCACGTGACCCCTCAGGGGTGGGTCACGAGACCCCTCAGGGGTGGGTCACGTGACCCCTCTGGGGTGGGCCACGTGACCCCTCAGGGGTGGGTGACGTGACTCCTCAAGGGTGGGTCAGGAGACACCTCAAGGGTGAGTCCCGTGACCCGAGTGAGGCTTGTGGTGGGGAGCCTGAGTGCGCACGCGCGGCCCACGTATAGGCCCAAAACCTGCCAGCCGCGGCTCGGAGAAAAGCCATCTCCTGGGGGCCTCCCCATGTTCTTCCACTCCTCAAGCGTGACCCCTTTACGGATGGAAGAAAGGGTGATCTTCGCAGTGGTGGGTTCGGGCCAGAGGGGTCTGCGGGTTTGCCTCCACGTACGCCAGGTGCCCGCACACCGGGCGCAGGTGTTTGAGCCCCGTGGAGGCAGAGGGCTGCTTATTGCTGGATGCAAGTGTCCTGCGGGGTCAAGGAACGGCATGGGCACTCCCCGGGCCACACAGGGCACCGGGCCCTTAGAGAGTTCCATGGGAATTCCCCCGCCCATGTCCCCGGTACCCAAGTATGTCCTTAGCACACTGTCTGTGGTGGGCTGAAGGTGCTGATAGGCAGTGTGGCCTGTGGGAAATCGTGCGGTCCTCTGAGTGGCAGGGAGGGCTTCTGTTTCCCCGAACAGGTGCGCAGGGACCCTGTAAAACTGCTGTGACCTCTCAAGGTGGGTCATGTGACCCCTCAAGTGTGGGGCAGGTGACCTCCCAAGGGTGGGTCACGAGACCCCTCAAGGGTGGGTCACGGGACCCCTCAAGGGTGGGTCACGAGACCCCTAAAGGGCGGGTCACGTGACCCGAAAAGCGTGGGTCACGAGACCCCTCAAGGGTGGGTCACGTGACCCCTCAGGGGTGGGTCACGAGACCCCTCAGGGGTGGGTCACGAGACCCCTCAGGGGTGGGTCACGTGACCCCTCTGGGGTGGGTCACGAGACCCCTCAGGGGTGGGTCACGAGACCCCTCAGGGGTGGGTCACGTGATCCCTCTGGGGTGGGTCACGAGACCCCTCAGGGGTGGGTCACGTGACCCCTCTGGGGTGGGTCACGTGACCCCTCAGGGGTGGGTGACGTGACTCCTCAAGGGTGGGTCAGGAGACACCTCAAGGGTGAGTCCCGTGACCCGAGTGAGGCTTGTGGTGGGGAGCCTGAGTGCGCACGCGCGGCCCAGGTATAGGCCCAAAACCTGCCAGCCGCGGCTCGGAGAAAAGCCATCTCCTGGGGGCCTCCCCATGTTCCTCCACTCCTCAAGGAGGACCCCTTTACAGATGGAAGAAAAGGGGGATCTTCGCAGTGGTGGGTTCGGGCCAGAGGGGTCTGTGGGTTTGCCTGCACGTACGCCAGGTGCTCTCACAACGGGCCCAGGTGTTCGAGCCCCGTGGAGGCAGAGGGCTGCTTATTGCTGGATGATAGTGTCCTGCAGGGTTAAGGGATGGCGTGGGCACTCCCAGGGCGACAGAGGGCACCTGGCCTTTAGAGAGTTCCCTGGAAAATTCCCCGCCCAGGCCTCTCGTCCACAAGTCTATCCTGCGCACAGTGTCTGTGCGAGGCTAGGAGTGCTTCTGGGCAGTGTTCCCCAGCGGAAATCGCGTGGTCCTCTAGGTGGCAGGGAGGGCTCCTGTGTCCACAGACAGGTGCCCAGGGACCCTGTGGAACTGCTGTGACCTCTAAAGGGTGGGTTAGGTGAGCCGAGGGAGGTGTGTGCTTGGGAGCCTGAGTGCGCATGCGCGGCCCACGTATAGGCCCGAAACGAGCCAGCCGCGGCTCGGAGAAAAGCCATCTCCTGGGGGCCTCCCCATGTTCTTCCACTCCTCAAGCGTGACCCCTTTACGGATGGAAGAAAGGGTGATCTTCGCAGTGGTGGGTTCGGGCCAGAGGGGTCTGCGGGTTTGCCTCCACGTACCCCAGGTGCCCGCACACCGGGCGCAGGTGTTTGAGCCCCGTGGAGGCAGAGGGCTGCTTATTGCTGGATGCAAGTGTCCTGCGGGGTCAAGGAACGGCATGGGCACTCCCCGGGCCACACAGGGCACCGGGCCCTTAGAGAGTTCCATGGGAATTCCCCCGCCCATGTCCCCGGTACCCAAGTATGTCCTTAGCACACTGTCTGTGGTGGGCTGAAGGTGCTGATAGGCAGTGTGGCCTGTGGGAAATCGTGCGGTCCTCTGAGTGGCAGGGAGGGCTTCTGTTTCCCCGAACAGATGCGCAGGGACCCTGTAAAACTGCTGTGACCTCTCAAGGTGGGTCATGTGACCCCTCAAGGGTGGGGCAGGTGACCTCCCAAGGGTAGGTCACGAGACCCCTCAAGGGTGGGTCACGGGACCCCTCAAGGGTGGGTCACGAGACCCCTCAGGGGTGGGTCACGAGACCCCTCAGGGGTGGGTCACGTGACCCCTCTGGGGTGGGTCACGAGACCCCTCAGGGGTGGGTCACGAGACCCCTCAGGGGTGGGTCACGTGACCCCTCTGGGGTGGGTCACGAGACCCCTCAGGGGTGGGTCACGTGACCCCTCTGGGGTGGGTCACGTGACCCCTCAGGGGTGGGTGACGTGACTCCTCAAGGGTGGGTCAGGAGACACCTCAAGGGTGAGTCCCGTGACCCGAGTGAGGCTTGTGGTGGGGAGCCTGAGTGCGCACGCGCGGCCCAGGTATAGGCCCAAAACCTGCCAGCCGCGGCTCGGAGAAAAGCCATCTCCTGGGGGCCTCCCCATGTTCCTCCACTCCTCAAGGAGGACCCCTTTAAAGATGGAAGAAAAGGGGGATCTTCGCAGTGGTGGGTTCGGGCCAGAGGGGTCTGTGGGTTTGCCTGCACGTACGCCAGGTGCTCTCACAACGGGCCCAGGTGTTCGAGCCCCGTGGAGGCAGAGGGCTGCTTATTGCTGGATGATAGTGTCCTGCAGGGTTAAGGGATGGCGTGGGCACTCCCAGGGCGACAGAGGGCACCTGGCCTTTAGAGAGTTCCCTGGAAAATTCCCCGCCCAGGCCTCTCGTCCACAAGTCTATCCTGCGCACAGTGTCTGTGCGAGGCTAGGAGTGCTTCTGGGCAGTGTTCCCCAGCGGAAATCGCGTGGTCCTCTAGGTGGCAGGGAGGGCTCCTGTGTCCACAGACAGGTGCCCAGGGACCCTGTGGAACTGCTGTGACCTCTAAAGGGTGGGTTAGGTGAGCCGAGGGAGGTGTGTGCTTGGGAGCCTGAGTGCGCATGCGCGGCCCACGTATAGGCCCGAAACGAGCCAGCCGCGGCTGGGAGAAAAGCCATCTCCTGGGGGCCTCCCCATGTTCTTCCACTCCTCAAGCGTGACCCCTTTACGGATGGAAGAAAGGGTGATCTTCGCAGTGGTGGGTTCGGGCCAGAGGGGTCTGCGGGTTTGCCTCCACGTACGCCAGGTGCCCGCACACCGGGCGCTGGTGTTCGAGCCCCGTGGAGGCAGAGGGCTGCTTATTGCTGGATGCAAGTGTCCTGCGGGGTCAAGGAACGGCATGGGCACTCCCCGGGCCACACAGGGCACCGGGCCCTTAGAGAGTTCCATGGGAATTCCCCCGCCCATGTCCCCGGTACCCAAGTATGTCCTTAGCACACTGTCTGTGCTGGGCTGAAGGTGCTGATAGGCAGTGTGGCCTGTGGGAAATCGTGCGGTCCTCTGAGTGGCAGGGAGGGCTTCAGTTTCCCCGAACAGGTGCGCAGGGACCCTGTAAAACTGCTGTGACCTCTCAAGGTGGGTCATGTGACCCCTCAAGGGTGGGGCAGGTGACCTCCCAAGGGTGGGTCACGAGACCCCTCAAGGGTGGGTCACGGGACCCCTCAAGGGTGGGTCACGAGACCCCTAAAGGGCGGGTCACGTGACCCGAAAAGCGTGGGTCACGAGACCCCTCAAGGGTGGGTCACGTGACCCCTCAGGGGTGGGTCACGAGACCCCTCAGGGGTGGGTCACGAGACCCCTCAGGGGTGGGTCACGTGACCCCTCTGGGGTGGGTCACGTGACCCCTCAGGGGTGGGTCACGTGACCCCTCAGGGGTGGGTCACGTGACCCCTCTGGGGTGGGTCACGTGACCCCTCAGGGGTGGGTGACGTGACTCCTCAAGGGTGGGTCAGGAGACACCTCAAGGGTGAGTCCCGTGACCCGAGTGAGGCTTGTGGTGGGGAGCCTGAGTGCGCACGCGCGGCCCACGTATAGGCCCAAAACCTGCCAGCCGCGGCTCGGAGAAAAGCCATCTCCTGGGGGCCTCCCCATGTTCCTCCACTCCTCAAGGAGGACCCCTTTACAGATGGAAGAAAAGGGGGATCTTCGCAGTGGTGGGTTCGGGCCAGAGGGGTCTGTGGGTTTGCCTGCACGTACGCCAGGTGCTCTCACAACGGGCCCAGGTGTTCGAGCCCCGTGGAGGCAGAGGGCTGCTTATTGCTGGATGATAGTGTCCTGCAGGGTTAAGGGATGGCGTGGGCACTCCCAGGGCGACAGAGGGCACCTGGCCTTTAGAGAGTTCCCTGGAAAATTCCCCGCCCAGGCCTCTCGTCCACAAGTCTATCCTGCGCACAGTGTCTGTGCGAGGCTAGGAGTGCTTCTGGGCAGTGTTCCCCAGCGGAAATCGCGTGGTCCTCTAGGTGGCAGGGAGGGCTCCTGTGTCCACAGACAGGTGCCCAGGGACCCTGTGGAACTGCTGTGACCTCTAAAGGGTGGGTTAGGTGAGCCGAGGGAGGTGTGTGCTTGGGAGCCTGAGTGCGCATGCGCGGCCCACGTATAGGCCCGAAACGAGCCAGCCGCGGCTCGGAGAAAAGCCATCTCCTGGGGGCCTCCCCATGTTCTTCCACTCCTCAAGCGTGACCCCTTTACGGATGGAAGAAAGGGTGATCTTCGCAGTGGTGGGTTCGGGCCAGAGGGGTCTGCGGGTTTGCCTCCACGTAAGCCAGGTGCCCGCACACCGGGCGCAGGTGTTTGAGCCCCGTGGAGGCAGAGGGCTGCTTATTGCTGGATGCAAGTGTCCTGCGGGGTCAAGGAACGGCATGGGCACTCCCGGGGCCACACAGGGCACCGGGCCCTTAGAGAGTTCCATGGAAATTCCCCCGCCCATTACACGGTACCCAAGTCTTTCCTTAGCACACTGTCTGTGCGGGGCTGAAGGTGCTGCTAGGCAGTGTGGCCTGTGGGAAATCGTGCGGTCCTCTGAGTGGCAGGGAGGGCTTCTGTTTCCCCGAACAGGTGCGCAGGAACCCTGTAAAACTGCTGTGACCTCTCAAGGTGCGTCATGTGACCCCTCAAGGGTGGGGCAGGTGACCTCCCAAGGGTGGGTCACGAGACCCCTCAAGGGTGGGTCACGTGACCCCTCAGGGGTGGGTCACGAGACCCCTCAGGGGTGGGTCACGTGACCCCTCTGGGGTGGTCACGTGACCCCTCAGGGGTGGGTCACGAGACCCCTCAGGGGTGGGTCACGTGACCCCTCAGGGGTGGGTCACGTGACCCCTCAGGGGTGGGTGACGTGACTCCTCAAGGGTGGGTCAGGAGACACCTCAAGGGTGAGTCCCGTGACCCGAGTGAGGCTTGTGGTGGGGAGCCTGAGTGCGCACGCGCGGCCCAGGTATAGGCCCAAAACCTGCCAGCCGCGGCTCGGAGAAAAGCCATCTCCTGGGGGCCTCCCCATGTTCTTCCACTCCTCAAGCGTGACCCCTTTACGGATGGAAGAAAGGGTGATCTTCGCAGTGGTGGGTTCGGGCCAGAGGGGTCTGCGGGTTTGCCTCCACGTACGCCAGGTGCCCGCACACCGGGCGCTGGTGTTCGAGCCCCGTGGAGGCAGAGGGCTGCTTATTGCTGGATGCAAGTGTCCTGCGGGGTCAAGGAACGGCATGGGCACTCCCCGGGCCACACAGGGCACCGGGCCCTTAGAGAGTTCCATGGGAATTCCCCCGCCCATGTCCCCGGTACCCAAGTATGTCCTTAGCACACTGTCTGTGCTGGGCTGAAGGTGCTGATAGGCAGTGTGGCCTGTGGGAAATCGTGCGGTCCTCTGAGTGGCAGGGAGGGCTTCAGTTTCCCCGAACAGGTGCGCAGGGACCCTGTAAAACTGCTGTGACCTCTCAAGGTGGGTCATGTGACCCCTCAAGGGTGGGGCAGGTGACCTCCCAAGGGTGGGTCACGAGACCCCTCAAGGGTGGGTCACGGGACCCCTCAAGGGTGGGTCACGAGACCCCTAAAGGGCGGGTCACGTGACCCGAAAAGCGTGGGTCACGAGACCCCTCAAGGGTGGGTCACGTGACCCCTCAGGGGTGGGTCACGAGACCCCTCAGGGGTGGGTCACGAGACCCCTCAGGGGTGGGTCACGTGACCCCTCTGGGGTGGGTCACGTGACCCCTCAGGGGTGGGTCACGTGACCCCTCAGGGGTGGGTCACGTGACCCCTCTGGGGTGGGTCACGTGACCCCTCAGGGGTGGGTGACGTGACTCCTCAAGGGTGGGTCAGGAGACACCTCAAGGGTGAGTCCCGTGACCCGAGTGAGGCTTGTGGTGGGGAGCCTGAGTGCGCACGCGCGGCCCACGTATAGGCCCAAAACCTGCCAGCCGCGGCTCGGAGAAAAGCCATCTCCTGGGGGCCTCCCCATGTTCCTCCACTCCTCAAGGAGGACCCCTTTACAGATGGAAGAAAAGGGGGATCTTCGCAGTGGTGGGTTCGGGCCAGAGGGGTCTGTGGGTTTGCCTGCACGTACGCCAGGTGCTCTCACAACGGGCCCAGGATTTCGAGCCCCGTGGAGGCAGAGGGCTGCTTATTGCTGGATGATAGTGTCCTGCAGGGTTAAGGGATGGCGTGGGCACTCCCAGGGCGACAGAGGGCACCTGGCCTTTAGAGAGTTCCCTGGAAAATTCCCCGCCCAGGCCTCTCGTCCACAAGTCTATCCTGCGCACAGTGTCTGTGCGAGGCTAGGAGTGCTTCTGGGCAGTGTTCCCCAGCGGAAATCGCGTGGTCCTCTAGGTGGAAGGGAGGGCTCCTGTGTCCACAGACAGGTGCCCAGGGACCCTGTGGAACTGCTGTGACCTCTAAAGGGTGGGTTAGGTGAGCCGAGGGAGGTGTGTGCTTGGGAGCCTGAGTGCGCATGCGCGGCCCACGTATAGGCCCGAAACGAGCCAGCCGCGGCTCGGAGAAAAGCCATCTCCTGGGGGCCTCCCCATGTTCTTCCACTCCTCAAGCGTGACCCCTTTACGGATGGAAGAAAGGGTGATCTTCGCAGTGGTGGGTTCGGGCCAGAGGGGTCTGCGGGTTTGCCTCCACGTAAGCCAGGTGCCCGCACACCGGGCGCAGGTGTTTGAGCCCCGTGGAGGCAGAGGGCTGCTTATTGCTGGATGCAAGTGTCCTGCGGGGTCAAGGAACGGCATGGGCACTCCCGGGGCCACACAGGGCACCGGGCCCTTAGAGAGTTCCATGGAAATTCCCCCGCCCATTACCCGGTACCCAAGTCTTTCCTTAGCACACTGTCTGTGCGGGGCTGAAGGTGCTGCTAGGCAGTGTGGCCTGTGGGAAATCGTGCGGTCCTCTGAGTGGCAGGGAGGGCTTCTGTTTCCCCGAACAGGTGCGCAGGAACCCTGTAAAACTGCTGTGACCTCTCAAGGTGCGTCATGTGACCCCTCAAGGGTGGGGCAGGTGACCTCCCAAGGGTGGGTCACGAGACCCCTCAAGGGTGGGTCACGGGACCCATCAAGGGTGGATCACGAGACCCCTAAAGGGCGGGTCACGTGACCCGAAAAGCGTGGGTCACGAGACCCCTCAAGGGTGGGTCACGTGACCCCTCAGGGGTGGGTCACGAGACCCCTCAGGGGTGGGTCACGTGACCCCTCTGGGGTGGTCACGTGACCCCTCAGGGGTGGGTCACGAGACCCCTCAGGGGTGGGTCACGTGACCCCTCAGGGGTGGGTCACGTGACCCCTCAGGGGTGGGTGACGTGACTCCTCAAGGGTGGGTCAGGAGACACCTCAAGGGTGAGTCCCGTGACCCGAGTGAGGCTTGTGGTGGGGAGCCTGAGTGCGCACGCGCGGCCCAGGTATAGGCCCAAAACCTGCCAGCCGCGGCTCGGAGAAAAGCCATCTCCTGGGGGCCTCCCCATGTTCTTCCACTCCTCAAGCGTGACCCCTTTACGGATGGAAGAAAGGGTGATCTTCGCAGTGGTGGGTTCGGGCCAGAGGGGTCTGCGGGTTTGCCTCCACGTACGCCAGGTGCCCGCACACCGGGCGCTGGTGTTCGAGCCCCGTGGAGGCAGAGGGCTGCTTATTGCTGGATGCAAGTGTCCTGCGGGGTCAAGGAACGGCATGGGCACTCCCCGGGCCACACAGGGCACCGGGCCCTTAGAGAGTTCCATGGGAATTCCCCCGCCCATGTCCCCGGTACCCAAGTATGTCCTTAGCACACTGTCTGTGCTGGGCTGAAGGTGCTGATAGGCAGTGTGGCCTGTGGGAAATCGTGCGGTCCTCTGAGTGGCAGGGAGGGCTTCAGTTTCCCCGAACAGGTTCGCAGGGACCCTGTAAAACTGCTGTGACCTCTCAAGGTGCGTCATGTGACCCCTCAAGAGTGGGGCAGGTGACCTCCCAAGGGTGGGTCACGAGACCCCTCAAGGGTGGGTCACGGGACCCCTCAAGGGTGGGTCACGAGACCCCTAAAGGGCGGGTCACGTGACCCGAAAAGCGTGGGTCACGAGACCCCTCTGGGGTGGGTCACGTGACCCCTCAGGGGTGGGTCACGAGACCCCTCAGGGGTGGGTCACGTGACCCCTCTGGGGTGGGTCACGTGACCCCTCAGGGGTGGGTCACGAGACCCCTCAGGGGTGGGTCACGTGACACCTCAGTGGTGGGTCACGTGACCCCTCAGGGGTGGGTGACGTGACTCCTCAAGGGTGGGTCAGGAGACACCTCAAGGGTGAGTCCCGTGACCTGAGTGAGGCTTGTGGTGGGGAGCCTGAGTGCGCACGCGCGGCCCAGGTATAGGCCCGAAACCTGCCAGCCGCGGCTGGGAGAAAAGCCATCTCCTGGGGGCCTCCCTATGTTCCTCCACTCCTCAAGGAGGACCCCTTTACAGATGGAAGAAAAGGGGGATCTTCGCAGTGGTGGGTTCGGGCCAGAGGGGTCTGTGGGTTTGCCTGCACGTACGCCAGGTGCTCTCACAACGGGCCCAGGTGTTCGAGCCCCGTGGAGGCAGAGGGCTGCTTATTGCTGGATGATAGTGTCCTGCAGGGTTAAGGGACGGCGTGGGCACTCCCAGGGCGACAGAGGGCACCTGGCCTTTAGAGAGTTCCCTGGAAAATTCCCCGCCCAGGCCTCTCGTCCACAAGTCTATCCTGCGCACAGTGTCTGTGCGAGGCTAGGAGTGCTTCTGCGCAGTGTTCCCCAGCGGAAATCGCGTGGTCCTCTAGGTGGCAGGGAGGGCTCCTGTGTCCACAGACAGGTGCCCAAGGACCCTGTGGAACTGCTGTGACCTCTAAAGGGTGGGTTAGGTGAGCCGAGGGAGGTGTGTGCTTGGGAGCCTGAGTGCGCATGCGCGGCCCACGTATAGGCCCGAAACGAGCCAGCCGCGGCTCGGAGAAAAGCCATCTCCTGGGGGCCTCCCCATGTTCTTCCACTCCTCAAGCGTGACCCCTTTACGGATGGAAGAAAGGGTGATCTTCGCAGTGGTGGGTTCGGGCCAGAGGGGTCTGCGGGTTTGCCTCCACGTAAGCCAGGTGCCCGCACACCGGGCGCAGGTGTTTGAGCCCCGTGGAGGCAGAGGGCTGCTTATTGCTGGATGCAAGTGTCCTGCGGGGTCAAGGAACGGCATGGGCACTCCCGGGGCCACACAGGGCACCGGGCCCTTAGAGAGTTCCATGGGAATTCCCCCGCCCATGTCCCCGGTACCCAAGTATGTCCTTAGCACACTGTCTGTGCGGGGCTGAAGGTGCTGCTAGGCAGTGTGGCCTGTGGGAAATCGTGCGGTCCTCTGAGTGGCAGGGAGGGCTTCTGTTTCCCCGAACAGGTGCGCAGGGACCCTGTAAAACTGCTGTGACCTCTCAAGGTGGGTCATGTGACCCCTCAAGGGTGGGGCAGGTGACCTCCCAAGGGTGGGTCACGAGACCCCTCAAGGGTGGGTCACGTGACCCCTCAGGGGTGGGTCACGAGACCCCTCAGGGGTGGGTCACGAGACCCCTCAGGGGTGGGTCACGTGACCCCTCTGGGGTGGGTCACGTGACCCCTCAGGGGTGGGTCACGAGACCCCTCAGGGGTGGGTCACGTGACCCCTCTGGGGTGGGTCACGTGACCCCTCAGGGGTGGGTGACGTGACTCCTCAAGGGTGGGTCAGGAGACACCTCAAGGGTGAGTCCCGTGACCCGAGTGAGGCTTGTGGTGGGGAGCCTGAGTGCGCACGCGCGGCCCAGGTATAGGCCCAAAACCTGCCAGCCGCGGCTCGGAGAAAAGCCATCTCCTGGGGGCCTCCCCATGTTCTTCCACTCCTCAAGCGTGACCCCTTTACGGATGGAAGAAAGGGTGATCTTCGCAGTGGTGGGTTCGGGCCAGAGGGGTCTGCGGGTTTGCCTCCACGTACGCCAGGTGCCCGCACACCGGGCGCTGGTGTTCGAGCCCCGTGGAGGCAGAGGGCTGCTTATTGCTGGATGCAAGTGTCCTGCGGGGTCAAGGAACGGCATGGGCACTCCCCGGGCCACACAGGGCACCGGGCCCTTAGAGAGTTCCATGGGAATTCCCCCGCCCATGTCCCCGGTACCCAAGTATGTCCTTAGCACACTGTCTGTGCTGGGCTGAAGGTGCTGATAGGCAGTGTGGCCTGTGGGAAATCGTGCGGTCCTCTGAGTGGCAGGGAGGGCTTCAGTTTCCCCGAACAGGTGCGCAGGGACCCTGTAAAACTGCTGTGACCTCTCAAGGTGGGTCATGTGACCCCTCAAGGGTGGGGCAGGTGACCTCCCAAGGGTGGGTCACGAGACCCCTCAAGGGTCGGTCACGGGACCCCTCAAGGGTGTGTCACGAGACCCCTAAAGGGCGGGTCACGTGACCCGAAAAGCGTGGGTCACGAGACCCCTCAAGGGTGGGTCACGTGACCCCTCAGGGGTGGGTCACGAGACCCCTCAGGGGTGGGTCACGAGACCCCTCAGGGGTGGGTCACGTGACCCCTCTGGGGTGGGTCACGTGACCCCTCAGGGGTGGGTCACGAGACCCCTCAGGGGTGGGTCACGTGACCCCTCTGGGGTGGGCCACGTGACCCCTCAGGGGTGGGTGACGTGACTCCTCAAGGGTGGGTCAGGAGACACCTCAAGGGTGAGTCCCGTGACCCGAGTGAGGCTTGTGGTGGGGAGCCTGAGTGCGCACGCGCGGCCCACGTATAGGCCCAAAACCTGCCAGCCGCGGCTCGGAGAAAAGCCATCTCCTGGGGGCCTCCCCATGTTCCTCCACTCCTCAAGGAGGACCCCTTTACAGATGGAAGAAAAGGGGGATCTTCGCAGTGGTGGGTTCGGGCCAGAGGGGTCTGTGGGTTTGCCTGCACGTACGCCAGGTGCTCTCACAACGGGCCCAGGTTTTCGAGCCCCGTGGAGGCAGAGGGCTGCTTATTGCTGGATGATAGTGTCCTGCAGGGTTAAGGGATGGCGTGGGCACTCCCAGGGCGACAGAGGGCACCTGGCCTTTAGAGAGTTCCCTGGAAAATTCCCCGCCCAGGCCTCTCGTCCACAAGTCTATCCTGCGCACAGTGTCTGTGCGAGGCTAGGAGTGCTTCTGGGCAGTGTTCCCCAGCGGAAATCGCTTGGTCCTCTAGGTGGCAGGGAGGGCTCCTGTGTCCACAGACAGGTGCCCAGGGACCCTGTGGAACTGCTGTGACCTCTAAAGGGTGGGTTAGGTGAGCCGAGGGAGGTGTGTGCTTGGGAGCCTGAGTGCGCATGCGCGGCCCACGTATAGGCCCGAAACGAGCCAGCTGCGGCTCGGAGAAAAGCCATCTCCTGGGGGCCTCCCCATGTTCTTCCACTCCTCAAGCGTGACCCCTTTACGGATGGAAGAAAGGGTGATCTTCGCAGTGGTGGGTTCGGGCCAGAGGGGTCTGCGGGTTTGCCTCCACGTACGCCAGGTGCCCGCACACCGGGCGCAGGTGTTTGAGCCCCGTGGAGGCAGACGGCTGCTTATTGCTGGATGCAAGTGTCCTGCGGGGTCAAGGAACGGCATGGGCACTCCCGGGGCCACACAGGGCACCGGGCCCTTAGAGAGTTCCATGGAAATTCCCCCGCCCATGTCCCCGGTACCCAAGTCTTTCCTTAGCACACTGTCTGTGCGGGGCTGAAGGTGCTGCTAGGCAGTGTGGCCTGTGGGAAATCGTGCGGTCCTCTGAGTGGCAGGGAGGGCTTCTGTTTCCCCGAACAGGTGCGCAGGGACCCTGTAAAACTGCTGTGACCTCTCAAGGTGCGTCATGTGACCCCTCAAGGGTGGGGCAGGTGACCTCCCAAGGGTGGGTCACGAGACCCCTCAAGGGTGGGTCACGGGACCCCTCAAGGGTGGATCACGAGACCCCTTAAGGGCGAGTCACGTGACCCGAAAAGCGTGGGTCACGAGACCCCTCAAGGGTGGGTCACGTGACCCCTCAGGGGTGGGTCACGAGACCCCTCAGGGGTGGGTCACGTGACCCCTCTGGGGTGGTCACGTGACCCCTCAGGGGTGGGTCACGAGACCCCTCAGGGGTGGGTCACGTGACCCCTCAGGGGTGGGTCACGTGACCCCTCAGGGGTGGGTGACGTGACTCCTCAAGGGTGGGTCAGGAGACACCTCAAGGGTGAGTCCCGTGACCCGAGTGAGGCTTGTGGTGGGGAGCCTG
Organism: Desmodus rotundus; assembly: GCF_022682495.2. NCBI lineage: Eukaryota > Metazoa > Chordata > Mammalia > Chiroptera > Phyllostomidae > Desmodus > Desmodus rotundus. The sequence goes on along the minus strand of NW_026527266.1, from coordinate 29,570 downwards.
AGTGCGCACGCGCGGCCCAGGTATAGGCCCAAAACCTGCCAGCCGCGGCTCGGAGAAAAGCCATCTCCTGGGGGCCTCCCCATGTTCCTCCACTCCTCAAGGAGGACCCCTTTACAGATGGAAGAAAAGGGGGATCTTCGCAGTGGTGGGTTCGGGCCAGAGGGGCCTGTGGGTTTGCCTGCACGTACGCCAGGTGCTCTCACAACGGGCCCAGGTGTTCGAGCTTCGTGGAGGCAGAGGGCTGCTTATTGCTGGATGATAGTGTCCTGCAGGGTTAAGGGATGGCGTGGGCACTCCCAGGGCGACAGAGGGCACCTGGCCTTTAGAGAGTTCCCTGGAAAATTCCCCGCCCAGGCCTCTCGTCCACAAGTCTATCCTGCGCACAGTGTCTGTGCGAGGCTAGGAGTGCTTCTGGGCAGTGTTCCCCAGCGGAAATCGCATGGTCCTCTAGGTGCCAGGGAGGGCTCCTGTGTCCATAGACAGGTGCCCAGGGACCCTGTGGAACTGCTGTGACCTCTAAAGGGTGGGTTAGGTGAGCCGAGGGAGGTGTGTGCTTGGGAGCCTGAGTGCGCATGCGCGGCCCACGTATAGGCCCGAAACGAGCCAGCCGCGGCTCGGAGAAAAGCCATCTCCTGGGGGCCTCCCCATGTTCTTCCACTCCTCAAGCGTGACCCCTTTACGGATGGAAGAAAGGGTGATCTTCGCAGTGGTGGGTTCGGGCCAGAGGGGTCTGCGGGTTTGCCTCCACGTACGCCAGGTGCCCGCACACCGGGCGCAGGTGTTTGAGCCCCGTGGAGGCAGAGGGCTGCTTATTGCTGGATGCAAGTGTCCTGCGGGGTCAAGGAACGGCATGGGCACTCCCCGGGCCACACAGGGCACCGGGCCCTTAGAGAGTTCCATGGGAATTCCCCCGCCCATGTCCCCGGTACCCAAGTATGTCCTTAGCACACTGTCTGTGGTGGGCTGAAGGTGCTGCTAGGCAGTGTGGCCTGTGGGAAATCGTGCGGTCCTCTGAGTGGCAGGGAGGGCTTCTGTTTCCCCGAACAGGTGCGCAGGGACCCTGTAAAACTGCTGTGACCTCTCAAGGTGGGTCATGTGACCCCTCAAGGGTGGGGCAGGTGACCTCCCAAGGGTAGGTCACGAGACCCCTCAAGGGTGGGTCACGGGACCCCTCAAGGGTGGGTCACGAGACCCCTAAAGGGCGGGTCACGTGACCCGAAAAGCGTGGGTCACGAGACCCCTCAAGGGTGGGTCACGTGACCCCTCAGGGGTGGGTCACGAGACCCCTCAGGGGTGGGTCAGCAGACCCCTCAGGGGTGGGTCACGTGACCCCTCTGGGGTGGGTCACGTGACCCCTCAGGGGTGGGTCACGAGACCCCTCAGGGGTGGGTCACGTGACCCCTCAGGGGTGGGTGACGTGACTCCTCAAGGGTGGGTCAGGAGACACCTCAAGGGTGAGTCCCGTGACCCGAGTGAGGCTTGTGGTGGGGAGCCTGAGTGCGCACGCGCGGCCCAGGTATAGGCCCAAAACCTGCCAGCCGCGGCTCGGAGAAAAGCCATCTCCTGGGGGCCTCCCCATGTTCCTCCACTCCTCAAGGAGGACCCCTTTACAGATGGAAGAAAAGGGGGAAATTCGCAGTGGTGGGTTCGGGCCAGAGGGGTTGTGGGTTTGCCTGCACGTACGCCAGGTGCTCTCACAACGGGCCCAGGTGTTCGAGCCCCGTGGAGGCAGAGGGCTGCTTATTGCTGGATGATAGTGTCCAGCAGGGTTAAGGGATGGCGTCGGCACTCCCAGGGCGACAGAGGGCACCTGGCCTTTAGAGAGTTCCCTGGAAAATTCCCCGCCCAGGCCTCTCGTCCACAAGTCTATCCTGCGCACAGTGTCTGTGCGAGGCTAGGAGTGCTTCTGGGCAGTGTTCCCCAGCGGAAATCGCGTGGTCCTCTAGGTGGCAGGGAGGGCTCCTGTGTCCACAGTCAGGTGCCCAGGGACCCTGTGGAACTGCTGTGACCTCTAAAGGGTGGGTTAGGTGAGCCGAGGGAGGTGTGTGCTTGGGAGCCTGAGTGCGCATGCGCGGCCCACGTATAGGCCCGAAACGAGCCAGCCGCGGCTCGGAGAAAAGCCATCTCCTGGGGGCCTCCCCATGTTCTTCCACTCCTCAAGCGTGACCCCTTTACGGATGGAAGAAAGGGTGATCTTCGCAGTGGTGGGTTCGGGCCAGAGGGGTCTGCGGGTTTGCCTCCACGTACGCCAGGTGCCCGCACACCGGGCGCTGGTGTTCGAGCCCCGTGGAGGCAGAGGGCTGCTTATTGCTGGATGCAAGTGTCCTGCGGGGTCAAGGAACGGCATGGGCACTCCCGGGGCCACACAGGGCACCGGGCCCTTAGAGAGTTCCATGGAAATTCCCCCGCCCATTACCCGGTACCCAAGTCTTTCCTTAGCACACTGTCTGTGCGGGGCTGAAGGTGCTGCTAGGCAGTGTGGCCTGTGGGAAATCGTGCGGTCCTCTGAGTGGCAGGGAGGGCTTCTGTTTCCCCGAACAGGTGCGCAGGAACCCTGTAAAACTGCTGTGACCTCTCAAGGTGCGTCATGTGACCCCTCAAGGGTGGGGCAGGTGACCTCCCAAGGGTGGGTCACGAGACCCCTCAAGGGTGGGTCACGGGACCCATCAAGGGTGGATCACGAGACCCCTAAAGGGCGGGTCACGTGACCCGAAAAGCGTGGGTCACGAGACCCCTCAAGGGTGGGTCACGTGACCCCTCAGGGGTGGGTCACGAGACCCCTCAGGGGTGGGTCACGTGACCCCTCTGGGGTGGTCACGTGACCCCTCAGGGGTGGGTCACGAGACCCCTCAGGGGTGGGTCACGTGACCCCTCAGGGGTGGGTCACGTGACCCCTCAGGGGTGGGTGACGTGACTCCTCAAGGGTGGGTCAGGAGACACCTCAAGGGTGAGTCCCGTGACCCGAGTGAGGCTTGTGGTGGGGAGCCTGAGTGCGCACGCGCGGCCCAGGTATAGGCCCAAAACCTGCCAGCCGCGGCTCGGAGAAAAGCCATCTCCTGGGGGCCTCCCCATGTTCTTCCACTCCTCAAGCGTGACCCCTTTACGGATGGAAGAAAGGGTGATCTTCGCAGTGGTGGGTTCGGGCCAGAGGGGTCTGCGGGTTTGCCTCCACGTACGCCAGGTGCCCGCACACCGGGCGCTGGTGTTCGAGCCCCGTGGAGGCAGAGGGCTGCTTATTGCTGGATGCAAGTGTCCTGCGGGGTCAAGGAACGGCATGGGCACTCCCCGGGCCACACAGGGCACCGGGCCCTTAGAGAGTTCCATGGGAATTCCCCCGCCCATGTCCCCGGTACCCAAGTATGTCCTTAGCACACTGTCTGTGCTGGGCTGAAGGTGCTGATAGGCAGTGTGGCCTGTGGGAAATCGTGCGGTCCTCTGAGTGGCAGGGAGGGCTTCAGTTTCCCCGAACAGGTTCGCAGGGACCCTGTAAAACTGCTGTGACCTCTCAAGGTGCGTCATGTGACCCCTCAAGAGTGGGGCAGGTGACCTCCCAAGGGTGGGTCACGAGACCCCTCAAGGGTGGGTCACGGGACCCCTCAAGGGTGGGTCACGAGACCCCTAAAGGGCGGGTCACGTGACCCGAAAAGCGTGGGTCACGAGACCCCTCTGGGGTGGGTCACGTGACCCCTCAGGGGTGGGTCACGAGACCCCTCAGGGGTGGGTCACGTGACCCCTCTGGGGTGGGTCACGTGACCCCTCAGGGGTGGGTCACGAGACCCCTCAGGGGTGGGTCACGTGACACCTCAGTGGTGGGTCACGTGACCCCTCAGGGGTGGGTGACGTGACTCCTCAAGGGTGGGTCAGGAGACACCTCAAGGGTGAGTCCCGTGACCTGAGTGAGGCTTGTGGTGGGGAGCCTGAGTGCGCACGCGCGGCCCAGGTATAGGCCCGAAACCTGCCAGCCGCGGCTGGGAGAAAAGCCATCTCCTGGGGGCCTCCCTATGTTCCTCCACTCCTCAAGGAGGACCCCTTTACAGATGGAAGAAAAGGGGGATCTTCGCAGTGGTGGGTTCGGGCCAGAGGGGTCTGTGGGTTTGCCTGCACGTACGCCAGGTGCTCTCACAACGGGCCCAGGTGTTCGAGCCCCGTGGAGGCAGAGGGCTGCTTATTGCTGGATGATAGTGTCCTGCAGGGTTAAGGGACGGCGTGGGCACTCCCAGGGCGACAGAGGGCACCTGGCCTTTAGAGAGTTCCCTGGAAAATTCCCCGCCCAGGCCTCTCGTCCACAAGTCTATCCTGCGCACAGTGTCTGTGCGAGGCTAGGAGTGCTTCTGCGCAGTGTTCCCCAGCGGAAATCGCGTGGTCCTCTAGGTGGCAGGGAGGGCTCCTGTGTCCACAGACAGGTGCCCAAGGACCCTGTGGAACTGCTGTGACCTCTAAAGGGTGGGTTAGGTGAGCCGAGGGAGGTGTGTGCTTGGGAGCCTGAGTGCGCATGCGCGGCCCACGTATAGGCCCGAAACGAGCCAGCCGCGGCTCGGAGAAAAGCCATCTCCTGGGGGCCTCCCCATGTTCTTCCACTCCTCAAGCGTGACCCCTTTACGGATGGAAGAAAGGGTGATCTTCGCAGTGGTGGGTTCGGGCCAGAGGGGTCTGCGGGTTTGCCTCCACGTAAGCCAGGTGCCCGCACACCGGGCGCAGGTGTTTGAGCCCCGTGGAGGCAGAGGGCTGCTTATTGCTGGATGCAAGTGTCCTGCGGGGTCAAGGAACGGCATGGGCACTCCCGGGGCCACACAGGGCACCGGGCCCTTAGAGAGTTCCATGGGAATTCCCCCGCCCATGTCCCCGGTACCCAAGTATGTCCTTAGCACACTGTCTGTGCGGGGCTGAAGGTGCTGCTAGGCAGTGTGGCCTGTGGGAAATCGTGCGGTCCTCTGAGTGGCAGGGAGGGCTTCTGTTTCCCCGAACAGGTGCGCAGGGACCCTGTAAAACTGCTGTGACCTCTCAAGGTGGGTCATGTGACCCCTCAAGGGTGGGGCAGGTGACCTCCCAAGGGTGGGTCACGAGACCCCTCAAGGGTGGGTCACGTGACCCCTCAGGGGTGGGTCACGAGACCCCTCAGGGGTGGGTCACGAGACCCCTCAGGGGTGGGTCACGTGACCCCTCTGGGGTGGGTCACGTGACCCCTCAGGGGTGGGTCACGAGACCCCTCAGGGGTGGGTCACGTGACCCCTCTGGGGTGGGTCACGTGACCCCTCAGGGGTGGGTGACGTGACTCCTCAAGGGTGGGTCAGGAGACACCTCAAGGGTGAGTCCCGTGACCCGAGTGAGGCTTGTGGTGGGGAGCCTGAGTGCGCACGCGCGGCCCAGGTATAGGCCCAAAACCTGCCAGCCGCGGCTCGGAGAAAAGCCATCTCCTGGGGGCCTCCCCATGTTCTTCCACTCCTCAAGCGTGACCCCTTTACGGATGGAAGAAAGGGTGATCTTCGCAGTGGTGGGTTCGGGCCAGAGGGGTCTGCGGGTTTGCCTCCACGTACGCCAGGTGCCCGCACACCGGGCGCTGGTGTTCGAGCCCCGTGGAGGCAGAGGGCTGCTTATTGCTGGATGCAAGTGTCCTGCGGGGTCAAGGAACGGCATGGGCACTCCCCGGGCCACACAGGGCACCGGGCCCTTAGAGAGTTCCATGGGAATTCCCCCGCCCATGTCCCCGGTACCCAAGTATGTCCTTAGCACACTGTCTGTGCTGGGCTGAAGGTGCTGATAGGCAGTGTGGCCTGTGGGAAATCGTGCGGTCCTCTGAGTGGCAGGGAGGGCTTCAGTTTCCCCGAACAGGTGCGCAGGGACCCTGTAAAACTGCTGTGACCTCTCAAGGTGGGTCATGTGACCCCTCAAGGGTGGGGCAGGTGACCTCCCAAGGGTGGGTCACGAGACCCCTCAAGGGTCGGTCACGGGACCCCTCAAGGGTGTGTCACGAGACCCCTAAAGGGCGGGTCACGTGACCCGAAAAGCGTGGGTCACGAGACCCCTCAAGGGTGGGTCACGTGACCCCTCAGGGGTGGGTCACGAGACCCCTCAGGGGTGGGTCACGAGACCCCTCAGGGGTGGGTCACGTGACCCCTCTGGGGTGGGTCACGTGACCCCTCAGGGGTGGGTCACGAGACCCCTCAGGGGTGGGTCACGTGACCCCTCTGGGGTGGGCCACGTGACCCCTCAGGGGTGGGTGACGTGACTCCTCAAGGGTGGGTCAGGAGACACCTCAAGGGTGAGTCCCGTGACCCGAGTGAGGCTTGTGGTGGGGAGCCTGAGTGCGCACGCGCGGCCCACGTATAGGCCCAAAACCTGCCAGCCGCGGCTCGGAGAAAAGCCATCTCCTGGGGGCCTCCCCATGTTCCTCCACTCCTCAAGGAGGACCCCTTTACAGATGGAAGAAAAGGGGGATCTTCGCAGTGGTGGGTTCGGGCCAGAGGGGTCTGTGGGTTTGCCTGCACGTACGCCAGGTGCTCTCACAACGGGCCCAGGTTTTCGAGCCCCGTGGAGGCAGAGGGCTGCTTATTGCTGGATGATAGTGTCCTGCAGGGTTAAGGGATGGCGTGGGCACTCCCAGGGCGACAGAGGGCACCTGGCCTTTAGAGAGTTCCCTGGAAAATTCCCCGCCCAGGCCTCTCGTCCACAAGTCTATCCTGCGCACAGTGTCTGTGCGAGGCTAGGAGTGCTTCTGGGCAGTGTTCCCCAGCGGAAATCGCTTGGTCCTCTAGGTGGCAGGGAGGGCTCCTGTGTCCACAGACAGGTGCCCAGGGACCCTGTGGAACTGCTGTGACCTCTAAAGGGTGGGTTAGGTGAGCCGAGGGAGGTGTGTGCTTGGGAGCCTGAGTGCGCATGCGCGGCCCACGTATAGGCCCGAAACGAGCCAGCTGCGGCTCGGAGAAAAGCCATCTCCTGGGGGCCTCCCCATGTTCTTCCACTCCTCAAGCGTGACCCCTTTACGGATGGAAGAAAGGGTGATCTTCGCAGTGGTGGGTTCGGGCCAGAGGGGTCTGCGGGTTTGCCTCCACGTACGCCAGGTGCCCGCACACCGGGCGCAGGTGTTTGAGCCCCGTGGAGGCAGAGGGCTGCTTATTGCTGGATGCAAGTGTCCTGCGGGGTCAAGGAACGGCATGGGCACTCCCGGGGCCACACAGGGCACCGGGCCCTTAGAGAGTTCCATGGAAATTCCCCCGCCCATGTCCCCGGTACCCAAGTCTTTCCTTAGCACACTGTCTGTGCGGGGCTGAAGGTGCTGCTAGGCAGTGTGGCCTGTGGGAAATCGTGCGGTCCTCTGAGTGGCAGGGAGGGCTTCTGTTTCCCCGAACAGGTGCGCAGGGACCCTGTAAAACTGCTGTGACCTCTCAAGGTGCGTCATGTGACCCCTCAAGGGTGGGGCAGGTGACCTCCCAAGGGTGGGTCACGAGACCCCTCAAGGGTGGGTCACGGGACCCCTCAAGGGTGGATCACGAGACCCCTTAAGGGCGAGTCACGTGACCCGAAAAGCGTGGGTCACGAGACCCCTCAAGGGTGGGTCACGTGACCCCTCAGGGGTGGGTCACGAGACCCCTCAGGGGTGGGTCACGTGACCCCTCTGGGGTGGTCACGTGACCCCTCAGGGGTGGGTCACGAGACCCCTCAGGGGTGGGTCACGTGACCCCTCAGGGGTGGGTCACGTGACCCCTCAGGGGTGGGTGACGTGACTCCTCAAGGGTGGGTCAGGAGACACCTCAAGGGTGAGTCCCGTGACCCGAGTGAGGCTTGTGGTGGGGAGCCTGAGTGCGCACGCGCGGCCCAGGTATAGGCCCAAAACCTGCCAGCCGCGGCTCGGAGAAAAGCCATCTCCTGGGGGCCTCCCTATGTTCCTCCACTCCTCAAGGAGGACCCCTTTACAGATGGAAGAAAAGGGGGATCTTCGCAGTGGTGGGTTCGGGCCAGAGGGGCCTGTGGGTTTGCCTGCACGTACGCCAGGTGCTCTCACAACGGGCCCAGGTGTTCGAGCTTCGTGGAGGCAGAGGGCTGCTTATTGCTGGATGATAGTGTCCTGCAGGGTTAAGGGATGGCGTGGGCACTCCCAGGGCGACAGAGGGCACCTGGCCTTTAGAGAGTTCCCTGGAAAATTCCCCGCCCAGGCCTCTCGTCCACAAGTCTATCCTGCGCACAGTGTCTGTGCGAGGCTAGGAGTGCTTCTGGGCAGTGTTCCCCAGCGGAAATCGCATGGTCCTCTAGGTGCCAGGGAGGGCTCCTGTGTCCATAGACAGGTGCCCAGGGACCCTGTGGAACTGCTGTGACCTCTAAAGGGTGGGTTAGGTGAGCCGAGGGAGGTGTGTGCTTGGGAGCCTGAGTGCGCATGCGCGGCCCACGTATAGGCCCGAAACGAGCCAGCCGCGGCTCGGAGAAAAGCCATCTCCTGGGGGCCTCCCCATGTTCTTCCACTCCTCAAGCGTGACCCCTTTACGGATGGAAGAAAGGGTGATCTTCGCAGTGGTGGGTTCGGGCCAGAGGGGTCTGCGGGTTTGCCTCCACGTACGCCAGGTGCCCGCACACCGGGCGCAGGTGTTTGAGCCCCGTGGAGGCAGAGGGCTGCTTATTGCTGGATGCAAGTGTCCTGCGGGGTCAAGGAACGGCATGGGCACTCCCCGGGCCACACAGGGCACCGGGCCCTTAGAGAGTTCCATGGGAATTCCCCCGCCCATGTCCCCGGTACCCAAGTATGTCCTTAGCACACTGTCTGTGGTGGGCTGAAGGTGCTGCTAGGCAGTGTGGCCTGTGGGAAATCGTGCGGTCCTCTGAGTGGCAGGGAGGGCTTCTGTTTCCCCGAACAGGTGCGCAGGGACCCTGTAAAACTGCTGTGACCTCTCAAGGTGGGTCATGTGACCCCTCAAGGGTGGGGCAGGTGACCTCCCAAGGGTAGGTCACGAGACCCCTCAAGGGTGGGTCACGGGACCCCTCAAGGGTGGGTCACGAGACCCCTAAAGGGCGGGTCACGTGACCCGAAAAGCGTGGGTCACGAGACCCCTCAAGGGTGGGTCACGTGACCCCTCAGGGGTGGGTCACGAGACCCCTCAGGGGTGGGTCAGCAGACCCCTCAGGGGTGGGTCACGTGACCCCTCTGGGGTGGGTCACGTGACCCCTCAGGGGTGGGTCACGAGACCCCTCAGGGGTGGGTCACGTGACCCCTCAGGGGTGGGTGACGTGACTCCTCAAGGGTGGGTCAGGAGACACCTCAAGGGTGAGTCCCGTGACCCGAGTGAGGCTTGTGGTGGGGAGCCTGAGTGCGCACGCGCGGCCCAGGTATAGGCCCAAAACCTGCCAGCCGCGGCTCGGAGAAAAGCCATCTCCTGGGGGCCTCCCCATGTTCCTCCACTCCTCAAGGAGGACCCCTTTACAGATGGAAGAAAAGGGGGAAATTCGCAGTGGTGGGTTCGGGCCAGAGGGGTTGTAGGTTTGCCTGCACGTACGCCAGGTGCTCTCACAACGGGCCCAGGTGTTCGAGCCCCGTGGAGGCAGAGGGCTGCTTATTGCTGGATGATAGTGTCCAGCAGGGTTAAGGGATGGCGTCGGCACTCCCAGGGCGACAGAGGGCACCTGGCCTTTAGAGAGTTCCCTGGAAAATTCCCCGCCCAGGCCTCTCGTCCACAAGTCTATCCTGCGCACAGTGTCTGTGCGAGGCTAGGAGTGCTTCTGGGCAGTGTTCCCCAGCGGAAATCGCGTGGTCCTCTAGGTGGCAGGGAGGGCTCCTGTGTCCACAGTCAGGTGCCCAGGGACCATGTGGAACTGCTGTGACCTCTAAAGGGTGGGTTAGGTGAGCCGAGGGAGGTGTGTGCTTGGGAGCCTGAGTGCGCATGCGCGGCCCACGTATAGGCCCGAAACGAGCCAGCCGCGGCTCGGAGAAAAGCCATCTCCTGGGGGCCTCCCCATGTTCTTCCACTCCTCAAGCGTGACCCCTTTACGGATGGAAGAAAGGGTGATCTTCGCAGTGGTGGGTTCGGGCCAGAGGGGTCTGCGGGTTTGCCTCCACGTACGCCAGGTGCCCGCACACCGGGCGCTGGTGTTCGAGCCCCGTGGAGGCAGAGGGCTGCTTATTGCTGGATGCAAGTGTCCTGCGGGGTCAAGGAACGGCATGGGCACTCCCCGGGCCACACAGGGCACCGGGCCCTTAGAGAGTTCCATGGGAATTCCCCCGCCCATGTCCCCGGTACCCAAGTATGTCCTTAGCACACTGTCTGTGCTGGGCTGAAGGTGCTGCTAGGCAGTGTGGCCTGTGGGAAATCGTGCGGTCCTCTGAGTGGCAGGGAGGGCTTCAGTTTCCCCGAACAGGTGCGCAGGGACCCTGTAAAACTGCTGTGACCTCTCAAGGTGGGTCATGTGACCCCTCAAGGGTGGGGCAGGTGACCTCCCAAGGGTGGGTCACGAGACCCCTCAAGGGTGGGTCACGGGACCCCTCAAGGGTGGGTCACGAGACCCCTAAAGGGCGGGTCACGTGACCCGAAAAGCGTGGGTCACGAGACCCCTCAAGGGTGGGTCACGTGACCCCTCAGGGGTGGGTCACGAGACCCCTCAGGGGTGGGTCACGAGACCCCTCAGGGGTGGGTCACGTGACCCCTCTGGGGTGGGTCACGTGACCCCTCAGGGGTGGGTGACGTGACTCCTCAAGGGTGGGTCAGGAGACACCTCAAGGGTGAGTCCCGTGACCCGAGTGAGGCTTGTGGTGGGGAGCCTGAGTGCGCACGCGCGGCCCACGTATAGGCCCAAAACCTGCCAGCCGCAGCTCGGAGAAAAGCCATCTCCTGGGGGCCTCCCCATGTTCCTCCACTCCTCAAGGAGGACCCCTTTACAGATGGAAGAAAAGGGGGATCTTCGCAGTGGTGGGTTCGGGCCAGAGGGTCTGTGGGTTTGCCTGCACGTACGACAGGTGCTCTCACAACGGGCCCAGGTGTTCGAGCCCCGTGGAGGCAGAGGGCTGCTTATTGCTGGATGATAGTGTCCTGCAGGGTTAAGGGATGGCGTGGGCACTCCCAGGGCGACAGAGGGCACCTGGCCTTTAGAGAGTTCCCTGGAAAATTCCCCGCCCAGGCCTCTCGTCCACAAGTCTATCCTGCGCACAGTGTCTGTGCGAGGCTAGGAGTGCTTCTGGGCAGTGTTCCCCAGCGGAAATCGCTTGGTCCTCTAGGTGGCAGGGAGGGCTCCTGTGTCCACAGACAGGTGCCCAGGGACCCTGTGGAACTGCTGTGACCTCTAAAGGGTGGGTTAGGTGAGCCGAGGGAGGTGTGTGCTTGGGAGCCTGAGTGCGCATGCGCGGCCCACGTATAGGCCCGAAACGAGCCAGCCGCGGCTCGGAGAAAAGCCATCTCCTGGGGGCCTCCCCATGTTCTTCCACTCCTCAAGCGTGACCCCTTTACGGATGGAAGAAAGGGTGATCTTCGCAGTGGTGGGTTCGGGCCAGAGGGGTCTGCGGGTTTGCCTCCACGTAAGCCAGGTGCCCGCACACCGGGCGCACGTGTTTGAGCCCCGTGGAGGCAGAGGGCTGCTTATTGCTGGATGCAAGTGTCCTGCGGGGTCAAGGAACGGCATGGGCACTCCCGGGGCCACACAGGGCACCGGGCCCTTAGAGAGTTCCATGGAAATTCCCCCGCCCATGTCCCCGATACCCAAGTCTTTCCTTAGCACACTGTCTGTGCGGGGCTGAAGGTGCTGCTAGGCAGTGTGGCCTGTGGGAAATCGTGCGGTCCTCTGAGTGGCAGGGAGGGCTTCTGTTTCCCCGAACAGGTGCGCAGGGACCCTGTAAAACTGCTGTGACCTCTCAAGGTGCGTTATTTGACCCATCAAGGGTGGGGCAGGTGACCTCCCAAGGGTGGGTCACGAGACCCCTCAAGGGTGGGTCACGGGACCCCTCAAGGGTGGATCACGAGACCCCTAAAGGGCGGGTCACGTGACCCGAAAAGCGTGGGTCACGAGACCCCTCAAGGGTGGGTCACGTGACCCCTCAGGGGTGGGTCACCAGACCCCTCAGGGGTGGGTCACGTGACTCCTCTGGGGTGGTCACGTGACCCCTCAGGGGTGGGTCACGAGACCCCTCAGGGGTGGGTCACGTGACCCCTCAGGGGTGGGTCAGGAGACACCTCAAGGGTGAGTCCCGTGACCCGAGTGAGGCTTGTGGTGGGGAGCCTGAGTGCGCACGCGCGGCCCAGGTATAGGCCCGAAACGAGCCAGCCGCGGCTCGGAGAAAAGCCATCTCCTGGGGGCCTCCCCATGTTCTTCCACTCCTCAAGCGTGACCCCTTTACGGATGGAAGAAAGGGTGATCTTCGCAGTGGTGGGTTCGGGCCAGAGGGGTCTGCGGGTTTACCTCCACGTACGCCAGGTGCCCGCACACCGGGCGCTGGTGTTCGAGCCCCGTGGAGGCAGAGGGCTGCTTATTGCTGGATGCAAGTGTCCTGCGGGGTCAAGGAACGGCATGGGCACTCCCCGGGCCACACAGGGCACCGGGCCCTTAGAGAGTTCCATGGGAATTCCCCCGCCCATGTCCCCGGTACCCAAGTATGTCCTTAGCACACTGTCTGTGCTGGGCTGAAGGTGCTGATAGGCAGTGTGGCCTGTGGGAAATCGTGCGGTCCTCTGAGTGGCAGGGAGGGCTTCAGTTTCCCCGAACAGGTGCGCAGGGACCCTGTAAAACTGCTGTGACCTCTCAAGGTGGGTCATGTGACCCCTCAAGGGTGGGGCAGGTGACCTCCCAAGGGTGGGTCACGAGACCCCTCAAGGGTGGGTCACGGGACCCCTCAAGGGTGGGTCACGAGACCCCTAAAGGGCGGGTCACGTGACCCGAAAAGCGTGGGTCACGAGACCCCTCAAGGGTGGGTCACGTGACCCCTCAGGGGTGGGTCACGAGACCCCTCAGGGGTGGGTCACGAGACCCCTCAGGGGTGGGTCACGTGACCCCTCTGGGGTGGGTCACGTGACCCCTCAGGGGTGGGTCACGAGACCCCTCAGGGGTGGGTCACGTGACCCCTCTGGGGTGGGTCACGTGACCCCTCAGGGGTGGGTGACGTGACTCCTCAAGGGTGGGTCAGGAGACACCTCAAGGGTGAGTCCCGTGACCCGAGTGAGGCTTGTGGTGGGGAGCCTGACTGCGCACGCGCGGCCCACGTATAGGCCCAAAACCTGCCAGCCGCGGCTCGGAGAAAAGCCATCTCCTGGGGGCCTCCCCATGTTCCTCCACTCCTCAAGGAGGACCCCTTTACAGATGGAAGAAAAGGGGGATCTTCGCAGTGGTGGGTTCGGGCCAGAGGGGTCTGTGGGTTTGCCTGCACGTACGCCAGGTGCTCTCACAACGGGCCCAGGTGTTCGAGCCCCGTGGAGGCAGAGGGCTGCTTATTGCTGGATGATAGTGTCCTGCAGGGTTAAGGGATGGCGTGGGCACTCCCAGGGCGACAGAGGGCACCTGGCCTTTAGAGAGTTCCCTGGAAAATTCCCCGCCCAGGCCTCTCGTCCACAAGTCTATCCTGCGCACAGTGTCTGTGCGAGGCTAGGAGTGCTTCTGGGCAGTGTTCCCCAGCGGAAATCGCGTGGTCCTCTAGGTGCCAGGGAGGGCTCCTGTGTCCACAGACAGGTGCCCAGGGACCCTGTGGAACTGCTGTGACCTCTAAAGGGTGGGTTAGGTGAGCCGAGGGAGGTGTGTGCTTGGGAGCCTGAGTGCGCATGCGCGGCCCACGTATAGGCCCGAAACGAGCCAGCCGCGGCTCGGAGAAAAGCCATCTCCTGGGGGCCTCCCCATGTTCTTCCACTCCTCAAGCGTGACCCCTTTACGGATGGAAGAAAGGGTGATCTTCGCAGTGGTGGGTTCGGGCCAGAGGGGTCTGCGGGTTTGCCTCCACGTACGCCAGGTGCCCGCACACCGGGCGCTGGTGTTCGAGTCCCGTGGAGGCAGAGGGCTGCTTATTGCTGGATGCAAGTGTCCTGCGGGGTCAAGGAACGGCATGGGCACTCCCCGGGCCACACAGGGCACCGGGCCCTTAGAGAGTTCCATGGGAATTCCCCCGCCCATGTCCCCGGTACCCAAGTATGCCCTTAGCACACTGTCTGTGCTGGGCTGAAGGTGCTGATAGGCAGTGTGGCCTGTGGGAAATCGTGCGGTCCTCTGAGTGGCAGGGAGGGCTTCAGTTTCCCCGAACAGGTGCGCAGGGACCCTGTAAAACTGCTGTGACCTCTCAAGGTGGGTCATGTGACCCCTCAAGGGTGGGGCAGGTGACCTCCCAAGGGTGGGTCACGAGACCCCTCAAGGGTGGGTCACGGGACCCCTCAAGGGTGGGTCACGAGACCCCTAAAGGGCGGGTCACGTGACCCGAAAAGCGTGGGTCACGAGACCCCTCAAGGGTGGGTCACGTGACCCCTCAGGGGTGGGTCACGAGACCCCTCAGGGGTGGGTCACGAGACCCCTCAGGGGTGGGTCACGTGACCCCTCTGGGGTGGGTCACGTGACCCCTCAGGGGTGGGTCACGAGACCTCTCAGGGGTGGGTCACGTGACCCCTCAGGGGTGGGTCACGTGACCCCTCAGGGGTGGGTGACGTGACTCCTCAAGGGTGGGTCAGGAGACACCTCAAGGGTGAGTCCCGTGACCCGAGTGAGGCTTGTGGTGGGGAGCCTGAGTGCGCACGCGCGGCCCAGGTATAGGCCCAAAACCTGCCAGCCGCGGCTCGGAGAAAAGCCATCTCCTGGGGGCCTCCCCATGTTCCTCCACTCCTCAAGGAGGACCCCTTTACAGATGGAAGAAAAGGGGGATCTTCGCAGTGGTGGGTTCGGGCCAGAGGGGCCTGTGGGTTTGCCTGCACGTACGCCAGGTGCTCTCACAACGGGCCCAGGTGTTCGAGCCCCGTGGAGGCAGAGGGCTGCTTATTGCTGGATGATAGTGTCCTGCAGGGTTAAGGGATGGCGTGGGCACTCCCAGGGCGACAGAGGGCACCTGGCCTTTAGAGAGTTCCCTGGAAAATTCCCCGCCCAGGCCTCTCGTCCACAAGTCTATCCTGCGCACAGTGTCTGTGCGAGGCTAGGAGTGCTTCTGGGCAGTGTTCCCCAGCGGAAATCGCGTGGTCCTCTAGGTGGCAGGGAGGGCTCCTGTGTCCACAGACAGGTGCCCAGGGACCCTGTGGAACTGCTGTGACCTCTAAAGGGTGGGTTAGGTGAGCCGAGGGAGGTGTGTGCTTGGGAGCCTGAGTGCGCATGCGCGGCCCACGTATAGGCCCGAAACGAGCCAGCCGCGGCTCGGAGAAAAGCCATCTCCTGGGGGCCTCCCCATGTTCTTCCACTCCTCAAGCGTGACCCCTTTACGGATGGAAGAAAGGGTGATCTTCGCAGTGGTGGGTTCGGGCCAGAGGGGTCTGCGGGTTTGCCTCCACGTACGCCAGGTGCCCGCACACCGGGCGCAGGTGTTTGAGCCCCGTGGAGGCAGAGGGCTGCTTATTGCTGGATGCAAGTGTCCTGCGGGGTCAAGGAACGGCATGGGCACTCCCCGGGCCACACAGGGCACCGGGCCCTTAGAGAGTTCCATGGGAATTCCCCCGCCCATGTCCCCGGTACCCAAGTATGTCCTTAGCACACTGTCTGTGGTGGGCTGAAGGTGCTGATAGGCAGTGTGGCCTGTGGGAAATCGTGCGGTCCTCTGAGTGGCAGGGAGGGCTTCTGTTTCCCCGAACAGGTGCGCAGGGACCCTGTAAAACTGCTGTGACCTCTCAAGGTGGGTCATGTGACCCCTCAAGTGTGGGGCAGGTGACCTCCCAAGGGTGGGTCACGAGACCCCTCAAGGGTGGGTCACGGGACCCCTCAAGGGTGGGTCACGAGACCCCTAAAGGGCGGGTCACGTGACCCGAAAAGCGTGGGTCACGAGACCCCTCAAGGGTGGGTCACGTGACCCCTCAGGGGTGGGTCACGAGACCCCTCAGGGGTGGGTCACGAGACCCCTCAGGGGTGGGTCACGTGACCCCTCTGGGGTGGGTCACGAGACCCCTCAGGGGTGGGTCACGAGACCCCTCAGGGGTGGGTCACGTGATCCCTCTGGGGTGGGTCACGAGACCCCTCAGGGGTGGGTCACGTGACCCCTCTGGGGTGGGTCACGTGACCCCTCAGGGGTGGGTGACGTGACTCCTCAAGGGTGGGTCAGGAGACACCTCAAGGGTGAGTCCCGTGACCCGAGTGAGGCTTGTGGTGGGGAGCCTGAGTGCGCACGCGCGGCCCAGGTATAGGCCCAAAACCTGCCAGCCGCGGCTCGGAGAAAAGCCATCTCCTGGGGGCCTCCCCATGTTCCTCCACTCCTCAAGGAGGACCCCTTTACAGATGGAAGAAAAGGGGGATCTTCGCAGTGGTGGGTTCGGGCCAGAGGGGTCTGTGGGTTTGCCTGCACGTACGCCAGGTGCTCTCACAACGGGCCCAGGTGTTCGAGCCCCGTGGAGGCAGAGGGCTGCTTATTGCTGGATGATAGTGTCCTGCAGGGTTAAGGGACGGCGTGGGCACTCCCAGGGCGACAGAGGGCACCTGGCCTTTAGAGAGTTCCCTGGAAAATTCCCCGCCCAGGCCTCTCGTCCACAAGTCTATCCTGCGCACAGTGTCTGTGCGAGGCTAGGAGTGCTTCTGGGCAGTGTTCCCCAGCGGAAATCGCGTGGTCCTCTAGGTGGCAGGGAGGGCTCCTGTGTCCACAGACAGGTGCCCAGGGACCCTGTGGAACTGCTGTGACCTCTAAAGGGTGGGTTAGGTGAGCCGAGGGAGGTGTGTGCTTGGGAGCCTGAGTGCGCATGCGCGGCCCACGTATAGGCCCGAAACGAGCCAGCCGCGGCTCGGAGAAAAGCCATCTCCTGGGGGCCTCCCCATGTTCTTCCACTCCTCAAGCGTGACCCCTTTACGGATGGAAGAAAGGGTGATCTTCGCAGTGGTGGGTTCGGGCCAGAGGGGTCTGCGGGTTTGCCTCCACGTACCCCAGGTGCCCGCACACCGGGCGCAGGTGTTTGAGCCCCGTGGAGGCAGAGGGCTGCTTATTGCTGGATGCAAGTGTCCTGCGGGGTCAAGGAACGGCATGGGCACTCCCCGGGCCACACAGGGCACCGGGCCCTTAGAGAGTTCCATGGGAATTCCCCCGCCCATGTCCCCGGTACCCAAGTATGTCCTTAGCACACTGTCTGTGGTGGGCTGAAGGTGCTGATAGGCAGTGTGGCCTGTGGGAAATCGTGCGGTCCTCTGAGTGGCAGGGAGGGCTTCTGTTTCCCCGAACAGATGCGCAGGGACCCTGTAAAACTGCTGTGACCTCTCAAGGTGGGTCATGTGACCCCTCAAGGGTGGGGCAGGTGACCTCCCAAGGGTAGGTCACGAGACCCCTCAAGGGTGGGTCACGGGACCCCTCAAGGGTGGGTCACGAGACCCCTCAGGGGTGGGTCACGAGACCCCTCAGGGGTGGGTCACGTGACCCCTCTGGGGTGGGTCACGAGACCCCTCAGGGGTGGGTCACGAGACCCCTCAGGGGTGGGTCACGTGACCCCTCTGGGGTGGGTCACGAGACCCCTCAGGGGTGGGTCACGTGACCCCTCTGGGGTGGGTCACGTGACCCCTCAGGGGTGGGTGACGTGACTCCTCAAGGGTGGGTCAGGAGACACCTCAAGGGTGAGTCCCGTGACCCGAGTGAGGCTTGTGGTGGGGAGCCTGAGTGCGCACGCGCGGCCCAGGTATAGGCCCAAAACCTGCCAGCCGCGGCTCGGAGAAAAGCCATCTCCTGGGGGCCTCCCCATGTTCCTCCACTCCTCAAGGAGGACCCCTTTACAGATGGAAGAAAAGGGGGATCTTCGCAGTGGTGGGTTCGGGCCAGAGGGGTCTGTGGGTTTGCCTGCACGTACGCCAGGTGCTCTCACAACGGGCCCAGGTGTTCGAGCCCCGTGGAGGCAGAGGGCTGCTTATTGCTGGATGATAGTGTCCTGCAGGGTTAAGGGATGGCGTGGGCACTCCCAGGGCGACAGAGGGCACCTGGCCTTTAGAGAGTTCCCTGGAAAATTCCCCGCCCAGGCCTCTCGTCCACAAGTCTATCCTGCGCACAGTGTCTGTGCGAGGCTAGGAGTGCTTCTGGGCAGTGTTCCCCAGCGGAAATCGCGTGGTCCTCTAGGTGGCAGGGAGGGCTCCTGTGTCCACAGACAGGTGCCCAGGGACCCTGTGGAACTGCTGTGACCTCTAAAGGGTGGGTTAGGTGAGCCGAGGGAGGTGTGTGCTTGGGAGCCTGAGTGCGCATGCGCGGCCCACGTATAGGCCCGAAACGAGCCAGCCGCGGCTGGGAGAAAAGCCATCTCCTGGGGGCCTCCCCATGTTCTTCCACTCCTCAAGCGTGACCCCTTTACGGATGGAAGAAAGGGTGATCTTCGCAGTGGTGGGTTCGGGCCAGAGGGGTCTGCGGGTTTGCCTCCACGTACGCCAGGTGCCCGCACACCGGGCGCTGGTGTTCGAGCCCCGTGGAGGCAGAGGGCTGCTTATTGCTGGATGCAAGTGTCCTGCGGGGTCAAGGAACGGCATGGGCACTCCCCGGGCCACACAGGGCACCGGGCCCTTAGAGAGTTCCATGGGAATTCCCCCGCCCATGTCCCCGGTACCCAAGTATGTCCTTAGCACACTGTCTGTGCTGGGCTGAAGGTGCTGATAGGCAGTGTGGCCTGTGGGAAATCGTGCGGTCCTCTGAGTGGCAGGGAGGGCTTCAGTTTCCCCGAACAGGTGCGCAGGGACCCTGTAAAACTGCTGTGACCTCTCAAGGTGGGTCATGTGACCCCTCAAGGGTGGGGCAGGTGACCTCCCAAGGGTGGGTCACGAGACCCCTCAAGGGTGGGTCACGGGACCCCTCAAGGGTGGGTCACGAGACCCCTAAAGGGCGGGTCACGTGACCCGAAAAGCGTGGGTCACGAGACCCCTCATGGGTGGGTCACGTGACCCCTCAGGGGTGGGTCACGAGACCCCTCAGGGGTGGGTCACGAGACCCCTCAGGGGTGGGTCACGTGACCCCTCTGGGGTGGGTCACGTGACCCCTCAGGGGTGGGTCACGTGACCCCTCAGGGGTGGGTCACGTGACCCCTCTGGGGTGGGTCACGTGACCCCTCAGGGGTGGGTGACGTGACTCCTCAAGGGTGGGTCAGGAGACACCTCAAGGGTGAGTCCCGTGACCCGAGTCAGGCTTGTGGTGGGGAGCCTGAGTGCGCACGCGCGGCCCACGTATAGGCCCAAAACCTGCCAGCCGCGGCTCGGAGAAAAGCCATCTCCTGGGGGCCTCCCCATGTTCCTCCACTCCTCAAGGAGGACCCCTTTACAGATGGAAGAAAAGGGGGATCTTCGCAGTGGTGGGTTCGGGCCAGAGGGGTCTGTGGGTTTGCCTGCACGTACGCCAGGTGCTCTCACAACGGGCCCAGGTGTTCGAGCCCCGTGGAGGCAGAGGGCTGCTTATTGCTGGATGATAGTGTCCTGCAGGGTTAAGGGATGGCGTGGGCACTCCCAGGGCGACAGAGGGCACCTGGCCTTTAGAGAGTTCCCTGGAAAATTCCCCGCCCAGGCCTCTCGTCCACAAGTCTATCCTGCGCACAGTGTCTGTGCGAGGCTAGGAGTGCTTCTGGGCAGTGTTCCCCAGCGGAAATCGCGTGGTCCTCTAGGTGGCAGGGAGGGCTCCTGTGTCCACAGACAGGTGCCCAGGGACCCTGTGGAACTGCTGTGACCTCTAAAGGGTGGGTTAGGTGAGCCGAGGGAGGTGTGTGCTTGGGAGCCTGAGTGCGCATGCGCGGCCCACGTATAGGCCCGAAACGAGCCAGCCGCGGCTCGGAGAAAAGCCATCTCCTGGGGGCCTCCCCATGTTCTTCCACTCCTCAAGCGTGACCCCTTTACGGATGGAAGAAAGGGTGATCTTCGCAGTGGTGGGTTCGGGCCAGAGGGGTCTGCGGGTTTGCCTCCACGTAAGCCAGGTGCCCGCACACCGGGCGCAGGTGTTTGAGCCCCGTGGAGGCAGAGGGCTGCTTATTGCTGGATGCAAGTGTCCTGCGGGGTCAAGGAACGGCATGGGCACTCCCGGGGCCACACAGGGCACCGGGCCCTTAGAGAGTTCCATGGAAATTCCCCCGCCCATTACCCGGTACCCAAGTCTTTCCTTAGCACACTGTCTGTGCGGGGCTGAAGGTGCTGCTAGGCAGTGTGGCCTGTGGGAAATCGTGCGGTCCTCTGAGTGGCAGGGAGGGCTTCTGTTTCCCCGAACAGGTGCGCAGGAACCCTGTAAAACTGCTGTGACCTCTCAAGGTGCGTCATGTGACCCCTCAAGGGTGGGGCAGGTGACCTCCCAAGGGTGGGTCACGAGACCCCTCAAGGGTGGGTCACGTGACCCCTCAGGGGTGGGTCACGAGACCCCTCAGGGGTGGGTCACGTGACCCCTCTGGGGTGGTCACGTGACCCCTCAGGGGTGGGTCACGAGACCCCTCAGGGGTGGGTCACGTGACCCCTCAGGGGTGGGTCACGTGACCCCTCAGGGGTGGGTGACGTGACTCCTCAAGGGTGGGTCAGGAGACACCTCAAGGGTGAGTCCCGTGACCCGAGTGAGGCTTGTGGTGGGGAGCCTGAGTGCGCACGCGCGGCCCAGGTATAGGCCCAAAACCTGCCAGCCGCGGCTCGGAGAAAAGCCATCTCCTGGGGGCCTCCCCATGTTCTTCCACTCCTCAAGCGTGACCCCTTTACGGATGGAAGAAAGGGTGATCTTCGCAGTGGTGGGTTCGGGCCAGAGGGGTCTGCGGGTTTGCCTCCACGTACGCCAGGTGCCCGCACACCGGGCGCTGGTGTTCGAGCCCCGTGGAGGCAGAGGGCTGCTTATTGCTGGATGCAAGTGTCCTGCGGGGTCAAGGAACGGCATGGGCACTCCCCGGGCCACACAGGGCACCGGGCCCTTAGAGAGTTCCATGGGAATTCCCCCGCCCATGTCCCCGGTACCCAAGTATGTCCTTAGCACACTGTCTGTGCTGGGCTGAAGGTGCTGATAGGCAGTGTGGCCTGTGGGAAATCGTGCGGTCCTCTGAGTGGCAGGGAGGGCTTCAGTTTCCCCGAACAGGTGCGCAGGGACCCTGTAAAACTGCTGTGACCTCTCAAGGTGGGTCATGTGACCCCTCAAGGGTGGGGCAGGTGACCTCCCAAGGGTGGGTCACGAGACCCCTCAAGGGTGGGTCACGGGACCCCTCAAGGGTGGGTCACGAGACCCCTAAAGGGCGGGTCACGTGACCCGAAAAGCGTGGGTCACGAGACCCCTCAAGGGTGGGTCACGTGACCCCTCAGGGGTGGGTCACGAGACCCCTCAGGGGTGGGTCACGAGACCCCTCAGGGGTGGGTCACGTGACCCCTCTGGGGTGGGTCACGTGACCCCTCAGGGGTGGGTCACGTGACCCCTCAGGGGTGGGTCACGTGACCCCTCTGGGGTGGGTCACGTGACCCCTCAGGGGTGGGTGACGTGACTCCTCAAGGGTGGGTCAGGAGACACCTCAAGGGTGAGTCCCGTGACCCGAGTGAGGCTTGTGGTGGGGAGCCTGAGTGCGCACGCGCGGCCCACGTATAGGCCCAAAACCTGCCAGCCGCGGCTCGGAGAAAAGCCATCTCCTGGGGGCCTCCCCATGTTCCTCCACTCCTCAAGGAGGACCCCTTTACAGATGGAAGAAAAGGGGGATCTTCGCAGTGGTGGGTTCGGGCCAGAGGGGTCTGTGGGTTTGCCTGCACGTACGCCAGGTGCTCTCACAACGGGCCCAGGATTTCGAGCCCCGTGGAGGCAGAGGGCTGCTTATTGCTGGATGATAGTGTCCTGCAGGGTTAAGGGATGGCGTGGGCACTCCCAGGGCGACAGAGGGCACCTGGCCTTTAGAGAGTTCCCTGGAAAATTCCCCGCCCAGGCCTCTCGTCCACAAGTCTATCCTGCGCACAGTGTCTGTGCGAGGCTAGGAGTGCTTCTGGGCAGTGTTCCCCAGCGGAAATCGCGTGGTCCTCTAGGTGGCAGGGAGGGCTCCTGTGTCCACAGACAGGTGCCCAGGGACCCTGTGGAACTGCTGTGACCTCTAAAGGGTGGGTTAGGTGAGCCGAGGGAGGTGTGTGCTTGGGAGCCTGAGTGCGCATGCGCGGCCCACGTATAGGCCCGAAACGAGCCAGCCGCGGCTCGGAGAAAAGCCATCTCCTGGGGGCCTCCCCATGTTCTTCCACTCCTCAAGCGTGACCCCTTTACGGATGGAAGAAAGGGTGATCTTCGCAGTGGTGGGTTCGGGCCAGAGGGGTCTGCGGGTTTGCCTCCACGTAAGCCAGGTGCCCGCACACCGGGCGCAGGTGTTTGAGCCCCGTGGAGGCAGAGGGCTGCTTATTGCTGGATGCAAGTGTCCTGCGGGGTCAAGGAACGGCATGGGCACTCCCGGGGCCACACAGGGCACCGGGCCCTTAGAGAGTTCCATGGAAATTCCCCCGCCCATTACCCGGTACCCAAGTCTTTCCTTAGCACACTGTCTGTGCGGGGCTGAAGGTGCTGCTAGGCAGTGTGGCCTGTGGGAAATCGTGCGGTCCTCTGAGTGGCAGGGAGGGCTTCTGTTTCCCCGAACAGGTGCGCAGGAACCCTGTAAAACTGCTGTGACCTCTCAAGGTGCGTCATGTGATCCCTCAAGGGTGGGGCAGGTGACCTCCCAAGGGTGGGTCACGAGACCCCTCAAGGGTGGGTCACGGGACCCATCAAGGCGGATCACGAGACCCCTAAAGGGCGGGTCACGTGACCCGAAAAGCGTGGGTCACGAGACCCCTCAAGGGTGGGTCACGTGACCCCTCAGGGGTGGGTCACGAGACCCCTCAGGGGTGGGTCACGTGACCCCTCTGGGGTGGTCACGTGACCCCTCAGGGGTGGGTCACGAGACCCCTCAGGGGTGGGTCACGTGACCCCTCAGGGGTGGGTCACGTGACCCCTCAGGGGTGGGTGACGTGACTCCTCAAGGGTGGGTCAGGAGACACCTCAAGGGTGAGTCCCGTGACCCGAGTGAGGCTTGTGGTGGGGAGCCTGAGTGCGCACGCGCGGCCCAGGTATAGGCCCAAAACCTGCCAGCCGCGGCTCGGAGAAAAGCCATCTCCTGGGGGCCTCCCCATGTTCTTCCACTCCTCAAGCGTGACCCCTTTACGGATGGAAGAAAGGGTGATCTTCGCAGTGGTGGGTTCGGGCCAGAGGGGTCTGCGGGTTTGCCTCCACGTACGCCAGGTGCCCGCACACCGGGCGCTGGTGTTCGAGCCCCGTGGAGGCAGAGGGCTGCTTATTGCTGGATGCAAGTGTCCTGCGGGGTCAAGGAACGGCTAGGGCACTCCCCGGGCCACACAGGGCACCGGGCCCTTAGAGAGTTCCATGGGAATTCCCCCGCCCATGTCCCCGGTACCCAAGTATGTCCTTAGCACACTGTCTGTGCTGGGCTGAAGGTGCTGATAGGCAGTGTGGCCTGTGGGAAATCGTGCGGTCCTCTGAGTGGCAGGGAGGGCTTCAGTTTCCCCGAACAGGTTCGCAGGGACCCTGTAAAACTGCTGTGACCTCTCAAGGTGCGTCATGTGACCCCTCAAGAGTGGGGCAGGTGACCTCCCAAGGGTGGGTCACGAGACCCCTCAAGGGTGGGTCAAGGGACCCCTCAAGGGTGGGTCACGAGACCCCTAAAGGGCGGGTCACGTGACCCGAAAAGCGTGGGTCACGAGACCCCTCAAGCTTGGGTCACGTGACCCCTCAGGGGTGGGTCACGAGACCCCTAAAGGGCGGGTCACGTGACCCGAAAAGCGTGGGTCACGAGACCCCTCAAGCGTGGGTCACGTGACCCCTCAAGGGTGGGTCACGTGACCCCTCAGGGGTGGGTCACGAGACCCCTCAGGGGTGGGTCACGTGACCCCTCTGGGGTGGTCACGTGACCCCTCAGGGGTGGGTCACGAGACCCCTCAGGGGTGGGTCACGTGACCCCTCAGGGGTGGGTCACGTGACCCCTCAGGGGTGGGTGACGTGACTCCTCAAGGGTGGGTCAGGAGACACCTCAAGGGTGAGTCCCGTGACCCGAGTGAGGCTTGTGGTGGGGAGCCTGAGTGCGCACGCGCGGCCCAGGTATAGGCCCGAAACGAGCCAGCCGCGGCTCGGAGAAAAGCCATCTCCTGGGGGCCTCCCCATGTTCTTCCACTCCTCAAGCGTGACCCCTTTACGGATGGAAGAAAGGGTGATCTTCGCTGTGGTGGGTTCGGGCCAGAGGGGTCTGCGGGTTTGCCTCCACGTACGCCAGGTGCCCGCACACCGGGCGCTGGTGTTCGAGCCCCGTGGAGGCAGAGGGCTGCTTATTGCTGGATGCAAGTGTCCTGCGGGGTCAAGGAACGGCATGGGCACTCCCCGGGCCACACAGGGCACCGGGCCCTTAGAGAGTTCCATGGGAATTCCCCCGCCCATGTCCCCGGTACCCAAGTATGTCCTTAGCACACTGTCTGTGCTGGGCTGAAGGTGCTGATAGGCAGTGTGGCCTGTGGGAAATCGTGCGGTCCTCTGAGTGGCAGGGAGGGCTTCAGTTTCCCCGAACAGGTGCGCAGGGACCCTGTAAAACTGCTGTGACCTCTCAAGGTGGGTCATGTGACCCCTCAAGGGTGGGGCAGGTGACCTCCCAAGGGTGGGTCACGAGACCCCTCAAGGGTGGGTCACGGGACCCCTCAAGGGTGGGTCACGAGACCCCTAAAGGGCGGGTCACGTGACCCGAAAAGCGTGGGTCACGAGACCCCTCAAGGGTGGGTCACGTGACCCCTCAGGGGTGGGTCACGAGACCCCTCAGGGGTGGGTCACGAGACCCCTCAGGGGTGGGTCACGTGACCCCTCAGGGGTGGGTCACGTGACCCCTCAGGGGTGGGTCACGAGACCCCTCAGGGGTGGGTCACGTGACCCCTCTGGGGTGGGTCACGTGACCCCTCAGGGGTGGGTGACGTGACTCCTCAAGGGTGGGTCAGGAGACACCTCAAGGGTGAGTCCCGTGACCCGAGTGAGGCTTGTGGTGGGGAGCCTGAGTGCGCACGCGCGGCCCACGTATAGGCCCAAAACCTGCCAGCCGCGGCTCGGAGAAAAGCCATCTCCTGGGGGCCTCCCCATGTTCCTCCACTCCTCAAGGAGGACCCCTTTACAGATGGAAGAAAAGGGGGATCTTCGCAGTGGTGGGTTCGGGCCAGAGGGGTCTGTGGGTTTGCCTGCACGTACGCCAGGTGCTCTCACAACGGGCCCAGGATTTCGAGCCCCGTGGAGGCAGAGGGCTGCTTATTGCTGGATGATAGTGTCCTGCAGGGTTAAGGGATGGCGTGGGCACTCCCAGGGCGACAGAGGGCACCTGGCCTTTAGAGAGTTCCCTGGAAAATTCCCCGCCCAGGCCTCTCGTCCACAAGTCTATCCTGCGCACAGTGTCTGTGCGAGGCTAGGAGTGCTTCTGGGCAGTGTTCCCCAGCGGAAATCGCGTGGTCCTCTAGGTGGCAGGGAGGGCTCCTGTGTCCACAGACAGGTGCCCAGGGACCCTGTGGAACTGCTGTGACCTCTAAAGGGTGGGTTAGGAGAGCCGAGGGAGGTGTGTGCTTGGGAGCCTGAGTGCGCATGCGCGGCCCACGTATAGGCCCGAAACGAGCCAGCCGCGGCTCGGAGAAAAGCCATCTCCTGGGGGCCTCCCCATGTTCTTCCACTCCTCAAGCGTGACCCCTTTACGGATGGAAGAAAGGGTGATCTTCGCAGTGGTGGGTTCGGGCCAGAGGGGTCTGCGGGTTTGCCTCCACGTAAGCCAGGTGCCCGCACACCGGGCGCAGGTGTTTGAGCCCCGTGGAGGCAGAGGGCTGCTTATTGCTGGATGCAAGTGTCCTGCGGGGTCAAGGAACGGCATGGGCACTCCCGGGGCCACACAGGGCACCGGGCCCTTAGAGAGTTCCATGGAAATTCCCCCGCCCATGTCCCCGGTACCCAAGTCTTTCCTTAGCACACTGTCTGTGCGGGGCTGAAGGTGCTGCTAGGCCGTGTGGCCTGTGGGAAATCGTGCGGTCCTCTGAGTGGCAGGGAGGGCTTCTGTTTCCCCGAACAGGTGCGCAGGGACCCTGTAAAACTGCTGTGACCTCTCAAGGTGCGTCATGTGACCCCTCAAGGGTGGGGCAGGTGACCTCCCAAGGGTGGGTCACGAGACCCCTCAAGGGTGGGTCACGGGACCCCTCAAGGGTGGATCACGAGACCCCTA
The DNA here is from genome assembly GCF_022682495.2 of Desmodus rotundus. NCBI lineage: Eukaryota > Metazoa > Chordata > Mammalia > Chiroptera > Phyllostomidae > Desmodus > Desmodus rotundus. The sequence goes on along the minus strand of NW_026527266.1, from coordinate 3,306 downwards.
AAGGGCGGGTCACGTGACCCGAAAAGCGTGGGTCACGAGACCCCTCAAGGGTGGGTCACGTGACCCCTCAGGGGTGGGTCACGAGACCCCTCAGGGGTGGGTCACGTGACCCCTCTGGGGTGGGTCACGTGACCCCTCAGGGGTGGGTCACGAGACCCCTCAGGGGTGGGTCACGTGACCCCTCAGGGGTGGGTCACGTGACCCCTCAGGGGTGGGTGACGTGACTCCTCAAGGGTGGGTCAGGAGACACCTCAAGGGTGAGTCCCGTGACCCGAGTGAGGCTTGTGGTGGGGAGCCTGAGTGCGCACGCGCGGCCCAGGTATAGGCCCGAAACGAGCCAGCCGCGGCTCGGAGAAAAGCCATCTCCTGGGGGCCTCCCCATGTTCTTCCACTCCTCAAGCGTGACCCCTTTACGGATGGAAAAAAGGGTGATCTTCGCTGTGGTGGGTTCGGGCCAGAGGGGTCTGCGGGTTTGCCTCCACGTACGCCAGGTGCCCGCACACCGGGCGCTGGTGTTCGAGCCCCGTGGAGGCAGAGGGCTGCTTATTGCTGGATGCAAGTGTCCTGCGGGGTCAAGGAACGGCATGGGCACTCCCCGGGCCACACAGGGCACCGGGCCCTTAGAGAGTTCCATGGGAATTCCCCCGCCCATGTCCCCGGTACCCAAGTATGTCCTTAGCACACTGTCTGTGCTGGGCTGAAGGTGCTGATAGGCAGTGTGGCCTGTGGGAAATCGTGCGGTCCTCTGAGTGGCAGGGAGGGCTTCAGTTTCCCCGAACAGGTGCGCAGGGACCCTGTAAAACTGCTGTGACCTCTCAAGGTGGGTCATGTGACCCCTCAAGGGTGGGGCAGGTGACCTCCCAAGGGTGGGTCACGAGACCCCTCAAGGGTGGGTCACGGGACCCCTCAAGGGTGGGTCACGAGACCCCTAAAGGGCGGGTCACGTGACCCGAAAAGCGTGGGTCACGAGACCCCTCAAGGGTGGGTCACGTGACCCCTCAGGGGTGGGTCACGAGACCCCTCAGGGGTGGGTCACGAGACCCCTCAGGGTTGGGTCACGTGACCCCTCTGGGGTGGGTCACGTGACCCCTCAGGGGTGGGTCACGAGACCCCTCAGGGGTGGGTCACGTGACCCCTCTGGGGTGGGTCACGTGACCCCTCAGGGGTGGGTGACGTGACTCCTCAAGGGTGGGTCAGGAGACACCTCAAGGGTGAGTCCCGTGACCCGAGTGAGGCTTGTGGTGGGGAGCCTGAGTGCGCACGCGCGGCCCAGGTATAGGCCCAAAACCTGCCAGCCGCGGCTCGGAGAAAAGCCATCTCCTGGGGGCCTCCCCATGTTCCTCCACTCCTCAAGGAGGACCCCTTTACAGATGGAAGAAAAGGGGGATCTTCGCAGTGGTGGGTTCGGGCCAGAGGGGCCTGTGGGTTTGCCTGCACGTACGCCAGGTGCTCTCACAACGGGCCCAGGTGTTCGAGCTTCGTGGAGGCAGAGGGCTGCTTATTGCTGGATGATAGTGTCCTGCAGGGTTAAGGGATGGCGTGGGCACTCCCAGGGCGACAGAGGGCACCTGGCCTTTAGAGAGTTCCCTGGAAAATTCCCCGCCCAGGCCTCTCGTCCACAAGTCTATCCTGCGCACAGTGTCTGTGCGAGGCTAGGAGTGCTTCTGGGCAGTGTTCCCCAGCGGAAATCGCATGGTCCTCTAGGTGCCAGGGAGGGCTCCTGTGTCCATAGACAGGTGCGCAGGGACCCTGTGGAACTGCTGTGACCTCTAAAGGGTGGGTTAGGTGAGCCGAGGGAGGTGTGTGCTTGGGAGCCTGAGTGCGCATGCGCGGCCCACGTATAGGCCCGAAACGAGCCAGCCGCGGCTCGGAGAAAAGCCATCTCCTGGGGGCCTCCCCATGTTCTTCCACTCCTCAAGCGTGACCCCTTTACGGATGGAAGAAAGGGTGATCTTCGCAGTGGTGGGTTCGGGCCAGAGGGGTCTGCGGGTTTGCCTCCACGTACGCCAGGTGCCCGCACACCGGGCGCAGGTGTTTGAGCCCCGTGGAGGCAGAGGGCTGCTTATTGCTGGATGCAAGTGTCCTGCGGGGTCAAGGAACGGCATGGGCACTCCCCGGGCCACACAGGGCACCGGGCCCTTAGAGAGTTCCATGGGAATTCCCCCGCCCATGTCCCCGGTACCCAAGTATGTCCTTAGCACACTGTCTGTGGTGGGCTGAAGGTGCTGCTAGGCAGTGTGGCCTGTGGGAAATCGTGCGGTCCTCTGAGTGGCAGGGAGGGCTTCTGTTTCCCCGAACAGGTGCGCAGGGACCCTGTAAAACTGCTGTGACCTCTCAAGGTGGGTCATGTGACCCCTCAAGGGTGGGGCAGGTGACCTCCCAAGGGTAGGTCACGAGACCCCTCAAGGGTGGGTCACGGGACCCCTCAAGGGTGGGTCACGAGACCCCTAAAGGGCGGGTCACGTGACCCGAAAAGCGTGGGTCACGAGACCCCTCAAGGGTGGGTCACGTGACCCCTCAGGGGTGGGTCACGAGACCCCTCAGGGGTGGGTCAGCAGACCCCTCAGGGGTGGGTCACGTGACCCCTCTGGGGTGGGTCACGTGACCCCTCAGGGGTGGGTCACGAGACCCCTCAGGGGTGGGTCACGTGACCCCTCAGGGGTGGGTGACGTGACTCCTCAAGGGTGGGTCAGGAGACACCTCAAGGGTGAGTCCCGTGACCCGAGTGAGGCTTGTGGTGGGGAGCCTGAGTGCGCACGCGCGGCCCAGGTATAGGCCCAAAACCTGCCAGCCGCGGCTCGGAGAAAAGCCATCTCCTGGGGGCCTCCCCATGTTCCTCCACTCCTCAAGGAGGACCCCTTTACAGATGGAAGAAAAGGGGGAAATTCGCAGTGGTGGGTTCGGGCCAGAGGGGTTGTGGGTTTGCCTGCACGTACGCCAGGTGCTCTCACAACGGGCCCAGGTGTTCGAGCCCCGTGGAGGCAGAGGGCTGCTTATTGCTGGATGATAGTGTCCTGCAGGGTTAAGGGATGGCGTCGGCACTCCCAGGGCGACAGAGGGCACCTGGCCTTTAGAGAGTTCCCTGGAAAATTCCCCGCCCAGGCCTCTCGTCCACAAGTCTATCCTGCGCACAGTGTCTGTGCGAGGCTAGGAGTGCTTCTGGGCAGTGTTCCCCAGCGGAAATCGCGTGGTCCTCTAGGTGGCAGGGAGGGCTCCTGTGTCCACAGTCAGGTGCCCAGGGACCCTGTGGAACTGCTGTGACCTCTAAAGGGTGGGTTAGGTGAGCCGAGGGAGGTGTGTGCTTGG